>NW_012115311.1:6184060-6208381 GCF_000951035.1 Colobus angolensis palliatus | reverse complement strand
CTGGGTGACAGAGCGAGACTCCGTCTCAAAAAAAAAAAAAGGAAACTAATATTGAAGAACATCTTTTCTGGCAGTCTTTATCATTGAATTTTTTAAAACTAACATGTTGTAAAGCAAATGTTTCATGTGAATTGCAAACTGATAAGCTATAACTCTTTGCAGCAGACATTCAAAATATTTTTAAATAATCATGTACATATATATAAGCCATTTGATTCAGAGCTAGCTTCTTAGTCTTTCTAGGCCCTTACGGTTTTGTATCTGTAAGACAGTTTTTAATAATGTTTGTTCTATCTGTATCATTGAATGATGAGTAAGATAAATTAGAAAAAAATTGAAAATGCTACAAAAAATTATTAAGCTACATATTAAAGTCATGGTGTTTTATTCTTAGATTCTTGGGTTTTTTTCGTTTGTTTGTTTGTTTGTTTGTTTTTGAGATGGAATCTCACTGTGTCACCCAGGCTGGAGTGCAGTGATGCAGTCTCAGGCCACTGCAACCTCCGCCTCCCAGGTTAAACCAATTCCCCCACCTCAGCCTCCTGAGTAGCTGGGATTACAGGGGTGCACCACCACACCTGGCTAATTTTTGTATTTTTAGTAGAGACAGGATTTCACCGTGTTGGCCAGTCTGGTCTCGAACAATCCTGACCTCAAGTGATCCACCTGCCTAGGCCTCCCAAAGTGCTGGGATTACAGACATGAGCCACCACGCCCAGCCTCTTATTCTTAGATTCAAATTCATCCTTCGTCTTTGAACCTGGAAATAAGATAAGATACAGACATTTCAATTAGTTACTTATACCTGTACACAAAATACCATTTACATTTCTTTGGGCACTTATAAGGTTTAGGATTAAGAATATCATTAGTCTAGTGTAGCTATTTCTCTTTCCAATAGACATTGACAATGAAATATACAGCTAGTGTGTAACCATGGAAAAATTAATAGGTCTATTCTAATTAGTAAAGGACCAACTGTATAGTTTTCAAGTGGCCTGGGACCTTTGGTCTTTTTTCCTTACTGACTTTTTTGTATAATTTTTTTATTGCTTATGTTTTCTAGTAATTATTTTTCTAGTGTTAGTAGATATCTACAAATAGTAGTACTTATATTTAACTGGTGTTAGAGAGTGGTGGTGACCTTCTACATCTGCATTTCTGTTTAAGAATTCAGCCCAGGGATTTATCCTGAAAGGATGGCGTGCAGTAAGGGACAGGCTGGCGTGCAGACAGGCACTGGGGAAATCAGATGGTGTCTCTGAGTTCCTGACTTTATTCAGATTCAATCCCAGGGCTCTGCACTGATTCTTTGCCTGTCTCTTTCCTCACCAGTCCCTCTCGCATCTTTTTTGTTCCTCTCCTCCCCTGCTAGCCCATTCTAGCAAGGCCTTCTGTCTGTTGACAATCCAGGCCTATAAAGCTGCTGACCTGAAGCTCCCTGTGGGGCTACCCACATAACAACATCCCTTGCTCAAATCTCTACCCTCCTTTTTTCACGGGAATTATAAAAATACCATCCGAAAATGACAGACTGGGGCAAATATTAATATATCTCTTCCTTAATAACATACTTTATACAATATTTAGTTCTCATCTAAGTCTTATAAACTAATGAACTTGTGTATAGTGAGCACCTAAAGAATTAAATGCATTAAAATATTGTATTATGTTGTAAATTAATTATCTTGAATTCCTCATATTGTTTTTATTTATTGGTGGAGGGAGAACTGAAATTTCTGGCATAATTTTAAAATACACAATATGGTTCATAAATAATCACTGCTACTAAGGAAATTTATATTCCTCAAGGGAGAATCTTAATCATCTCATACCATTAAAAAAAACTATTTCTGGATAAATGAAGCATGAAAGTATTGTTTTCCTTCTATGAGTGCTTGGCGAAACTCATATGGAATCTTTCTTCAAATGCTTTTTTCCATTTATTTTTAGCCAATAATTCTGGTGTAAACAAACGGCAGATCACAGACCTCGTTGACCAGAGTATACAAATCAATGCACATTGTTTTGTGGTCACAGCAGATAATCGCTATATTCTTATCTGTGGATTCTGGGATAAGAGCTTCAGAGTTTATTCTACAGAAACAGGTAATCCTAACTATGAAACACCGTATTCTCTTCAAAATGACTATTGTTAAAACCAAAGCTGAATATGAAATCATACTTGTTGCAGGCATTTTTATCATTTGCCAACTTGAATAGTCAAGATTCAAATTAAATGTTCACACTGTAAGCGAAGTAACTAACTATAACTTCATCTATTCCGAATGTTAGCATGATCCCTGAGTTCACAGGACAAATAGGCCTATTTTTCCCTTCCCACAAATTCATATGCAGTTAAAGATCCTGAAACTCCCCTTGGTCTGGCCCAAACCCTGAAGGAAAAATCATGATCATATTATTTAATAAAGTATTTTCCTTAAAAATCTCAAGTGACATTCTTGTATCAGTTTTCAAAAGCAATGCAAGAAAGCAACCGGTAGCCAGATTTGAATAACATTGTAACTTTATCGGCCTATAGATGAACTTTTCACAAAACTGGTAAAATAAAATAAAAAAGATGGTAAAATTTTTAAAATCTGATCGAGTTACACTGATTACCATTTGAAGAAAAAGATTAAATGAAGCAAACTTGTCATTTCTGTGTTGCAGGGAAACTGACTCAGATTGTATTTGGCCATTGGGATGTGGTCACGTGCTTGGCCAGGTCCGAGTCCTACATTGGTGGCGACTGCTACATCGTGTCCGGATCTCGAGATGCCACCCTGCTGCTCTGGTACTGGAGTGGGCGGCACCATATCATAGGAGACAACCCTAACAGCAGTGAGTGTTTGTAGCAAATTGTCCTATCCAATTATATAAATACATATTTAAATATATTTTGCTTTTTTGATTTTCCTAATAGTTTTTTCCTAAGGTGTAAGGACTTTAAAACATGAAAGCTTAAGTGGCCAGAATCTGTACTGGAACATAGCTACGTTCGAAGTGTTAAAATGAGCAGCACTATCACCTTCAACAAGGAGAGACTTCCAGATCCCCTCAACAATCCGCTACCCGGATCCTGTGCTCAGCAGCCCAGTCTCCAAATGTCCCCATCCTTCAGCTTCACCTAGTCCATTAAACCTCATATGATGTCTTTCAGCTGAAAATAATCTCTCCCTTCTCTGAATTTTCAGAAATTTTATCTGTGTCTCAGTCAGGGCACTAACTGCTATCTACCATATACTGTAGTAAACTTCTCCATTTATTCGTTTAGCAAACAGTGAGTACCCGCTTCACATGAGGCATTGTTGGGGATGCAAAAACTGAATAAGACAGTTTCCTTGCTTGGGAGGATTCCTCAAGTGATTGTTATTCCACAGCGCACCCTAAGATATCCGATAGGAAGACAGCATCAGGGGAGGCTGGACTCCTTCGTGAAATAATTTTGGAGTACATTGTTTATACTCAAAGTTTCTACATAAGCTCTGAAAGTCTTACACAAATAAATTTGTTGATGCTTGTTTAATCCACAGCCTGTCCAACTTCTTTTCCCAAGGAAACTTTTATTTATGTAAGAGAAGTTAGTCATTAGTTCTTGGACTGCTGCCCCAAGAAAACACTGAAGTGGATAATGAGTGTCTGTCTTTCCATCTTAAGTTCCTGTCATAGTGATATACATAATAGGTTTCCAATAAATTAAATGACCGGAGAGCTGGATAAGACATTGCCTAGAAATAATAACTGCTTTTAATTACTAAGCTTTCAATAGTTAAATGCATGGCTTTCCTGTAAAATATAGAAAGGTTTCTGTGAAGTGATAATGGCAAGTACACAAACGAGGATTATTGAGATTGTCACAGCTTACACAGCACTCCAAAGTAAACTGAAACATGAATTCGGGGAGTACTTATAACCCAACAGAGATAAAAGTTTTTCAGGAAACCTGTGCATCTACAACTAAAATACTGTGAGAGTAGATAAGAAATCTACAAGATGCCATGTTACATTGCTTGGCCTGCTGCTGCCTCTCTGGGCAGTTCTAACCTGTGAGACAGCGAGGGGTGGAAACTGAATTGCACATCCACCCTTCACGTCCCACTCCATCCCCCCAACTGTTATGCATTTTGACAGGAATATTGCAAAAATAGGAAATGGCTTTGGTTGGATAAGAACAAAGGCCCCATGATAGTACAGGAGAGAATGGAGAAATACATTTGTATGAGAAGATAGTGGAAGATTGGGCTAGATGTCCAAATGTTACGTGAAGTTTTGTTCCTGTTGCCCGTAGCTAGAGTGGAACAGTGGATGAAGAAACGGTGTTGTAAAATAGCATATGCCTCCTGGCATAGCTACTGAAAAAGAGCATCTATTGTACATATGGGTCTCTGTTCTAAATTTGAACAAGATGTGATCTTGATTTGATGGAAAAGATATTCAATGTTGCTTGATTTCCAACCAGTTCAAAAAATTAGTTACCAATTCTATGTTATTAACACTATATTCTAAATACCAGTAAGATAATCTCCTTGTTTACTCTTTTTTAAAGCTATGTCCTTAAAAAATTCATTTTTAACAGAATTCTAGTATGTCTATGTATGCATATGTGTACATGTGTATAAGATATATGACCTACCAGTGATGGCTTTATTATTCTCAAGAATGGTACATTATCAAGTATATGTTATCTAAATATATGTTCACATATTTCCAAATTGTCTTTATTTCCATAATAGTGTAGCATTTCTTTAAAAAGTTTAATTAAGCAGTAGGTCTGTGTAATATCTTTCATATACATTGATAAAAATTAGAACTTGTTAGAAAAAATTTAAAAGAAACAGAATAGAGCTTTAAATCTAATTAATTACCGTCTTCGAAATGAAGACCAGAAATGATGTTAGTGTTATTTCAAAAAAGTGCATTTATTTCTTAAAAGCTGCCATCTGGTAGCAGAGATAAGATGTTTTATATAATGTACTGCTAGGAGGTAAAGAATATTAAAGAAAAATATTAAATTATAGTAATTATCTATGTTCACTACTCTGTTTTCTATTGATCTCTTAAACCAAAAGAGGGCTATCAATTGTAGCTTTGGTGCATCAGTTGGCAAGAAAAGTTAGATACAATAATATTTAAATTATTTCAAGCTCCTTCCAACAGGAGCTATATAATACAAAATGCTTTTATAATCCTTAAGAACAAAAACGTGGATATTATATTTGTTAAAAAGCAGTATTATATTTAAGTTTTAAGTAAGGACAAGATTATGTTAAAGATGTTATGACAGAAAATTATCAATATGTATTTTTTAGTATTACCTCCATCTATAGGAATTTAGTTTTAGTCAAAAACCGTTGTCATCATTATGAACCTAAACCACTTCCATAGAATTCATCCTGTCAAGACTTTATGAGATATTTAATGTGAACATATATAGTATGGTACATTAATAAAAGGGAAAAGTGCTCTTCTAGAATAAACAAGATAAGCACCTAAAGTATTAGTCAAGCAACAACATGTGTTGAGTGACTACTGTATGCCTGGTACTATCTCAGTAGCTGGGAATGCTGGGAAAGTCACAACCTCTGACTTTCCAGAGTTTACAAGAATCTACTTTTATACTCATCACAAACTGCTTCTCCTGCTTGGATATACTGAGGATGTCCAGTATTTGTTACCTGAATCATGAATTGTTATCAGATAATATTTTGTACCATACTTTAAGCATTCATAAAATGCTTAACTTTACATCAAATTGATGATTATGAAACAAACTGGTTTTAGCTTTTTTCCATAAGGATGATCACAATAGTAAAAAAAAAAGAAAATCTCAGGTTTAGCATTGGTTGACTGGCTGATTTATGACTCACTTATCTATTGAAAAAGCTAACCTAGTAGCGTATATATGCCGGACTAGGGCAACCATCTGTGTTGGTCTCTTCAGTCTTTTTTCAGGCAGTCACAGCACACACTGAATTGACTGTCATATCAGTGCCCCGCTTGTGGTTTGACATAGATGTAGTTGTTGCTATCAGAAAACTCAAAATATGAAAGAGATTTTTTTCTGTTCCAGTTTAATCTACTCTAGCTTCCAATTCACAGGTCAGAGAAGCAGGCCAGATGTGTTTTCTCTCTCATAATACATTGATACTCAAGACCAGAAAGCTAGTTATGTCTAAATTTGTATTAAAGTGTGTGACACAATGCCCTTAAGTACAAGTATTAACCTATCCTTGAAGGGGGAAGTCCTGGCCTGTAACTTAACATCCTAGTAGCTGTCATAATGCAGGGATTGGCCTTGGTGTGGACATGGAACTGCTTTGTGTGTCACTGAGGCCAAATCATACCTGTTCATCACAACATCATTAAATAATAGGATTTATCCGTTAACCTTACATGCATATCACCAAAATCTTCTCAAGTTTAACTGACTTTAACATATTTGTTTCTCTTTCATTGTCATTATTATATTGTAATAGATAGCTCTATTAATTCCACAAAGAAAAAATGTCATGTTTGTGAAATCTTTTTAGGCAGGTATAGAAAGTATGTGTGGTTTTATCGTGTCAAGTATATTGTGAAGAATGCAGACATCTCAGAAATATGAGTCTTTTTCTAATCATTTTGACCATTGTGATGAATTGGTCACAAAGGTAATGAGTATTTGTAAGCAGACTATTTGATAGAGAGTCTCAGACCATAAAAGAGATAAGCAAAGGCTACCTAGTAGCCTACCTAGTAGGTTAGAGTTGAATTATCATTGCTTTATTAATGTATTTTATAATATTATTCATTGTTATTCTTTCAAACTTGTGGCTTTGAACACAGAAATTATCTTGGAGACTTTAAATAGGTCCCTAACTAGATAACAGAATTGAAAAGATGTGAGGGACAGATGCTTTCATCTGAAACAGACTTTGACACAAATTCTGAAACTAATTTGGAAGTGATAAAAATTAATTTGCGCACTTTAATTGGAAGCAGCCTACTGCATGAAAGAGAGCAGAGCAGAGTGGGCAATTTGCGCTAAAAGCTGATTGAATTTTTTGTCAGGTAGGTATCTTGGACTTGGCCGCTTATCCTCTTGAGCCTCTCTTTGCAATATATTACAACCCATCTCTGACTGGTGTTCTTTAAAAGGATCAATGCTATTCCTGTGGAATCCCTAGAGTCTAAAATTTCATTGATCTTGGGACTTGACATTTCTCATTATGTGCTATAGCTTCCAACAAGATAGTCACAAGAGAGGCAAGTTAACATTGTTGTCTCTTCAGCAGACACTCAGAATACATTGGGACTTCAGCTCAAAGCCAATCTGCTTTTAAAGTATGTAGTTTTAATGTTTATACCACATATAAGGGGCTTTATAGAAAGTTTGATACACATACATACAAACATTTTTAAATCACAGCCATGTGAAACTTTGAAAGAGGATTCACCGTTCACCTTTTCTAATCAAATCTACAAATATTCATTGGGTAATTTGTATAACACATTGTTGTTATGCCTTTCTATTCCACTTTTTAAAAGTAAGTCTTTTAGCTCGTGTACAGGCATTATGCAGACTGTGAAAGGAGAAGCCAATTGCAAAGGAGACTCCAGCTGTGCACACACACCTTCTCTGGGCTCCCATTGTGTACGCCTCAGCTCTGGATGCTGACCCTCCTGCCAGTCACAACCTGTCACCAAACATCTGCCAAATCACATCCCTCTCTTTGTTTGCATCCAGGCTTCTTTTAAAAAGACTGTCCTGGTGCCCAGCTCCACAACTGCCACTAACCAGTGCTATTATAAGAAATGAAAGCATGGGCGACGAATAGCCCAGAGAGATTTGTAGAGTGTATTTAGATTTAGATACATTAAACAAGTTTGTATCACTTCTCGGAGCAGAGAATCTTAGCTAGGATTTAGCATATGTTAAACCATCTTTTTAAGATCAGAGGAAGCATAGCTCCATATGTAATAGTTCTCACCATGCAGGGCTTTTTGAGGACCAAATGGTAACGGATGTATTGGAACATCCGTAGCACAGAGTCCATTCTGCAGTAGACCACTCAGCCACCCCATCCCCTCATTCTAACACAAGGAGACTTTCCAGGGTTCCAGACTGAGAAGGGAGCTCCTTGCCACTCGGCCTCTGCTTTTCCTTTCCCTATATGGGACTAAGGCTTCAAGAAAGGTCTTTGGCCTAGATTGGAAGCAATATATACAGAGTGACTAATGTGTTCTGATCAGAGAACTTCAGGTTCCAGACCAGGGGGTGTCTGGGCTTTACACAGAGCCCAGGTTCCTGAGAAAGGGGAGGTGGATGATACTATTAGTTGTTTTTAGGTGAGCATAGAGGAGTAATGTACTGTGACCTAGATCTGGGCTCAGGACTTCAAGAGAAGAGGTTGTCCTGCCGTGGCAGTGCTCAGAGGAAAATGTAGTCATTGTTATCTCTGAAGCGGAAAAAGAAGTTAGAGTGAATGAATAAATACTTTCACCATATCTATCTTCCATTCTTCACTGAATACTCTATGAGTACATAAGGAAATGAAACCACATCATGGGTGAATTTGACATTTTCCAACCCACAGAATGTTTTTACTTGCATTATCTTGGGATCTTAGGAAATGCAGGTCCAAGCATATTTGGTAATTGGAACAGACCTCCAGAGCACCCGCCTGTGGCTGAGGAGTTGGGGTCTCGAGAAGGGACTCCTGACCGATACTGTTCTTCTCAGCTATTCTAGCAAATTTCTAACATAATATGTTGAAATAAATCTTGAAATCATAGTAGTAATGAAACCACCATACCCTTTGACTAAATCCCTTGTTTTGGGATTTTAACTTTAAAAACTCCATCATATTTTATCTAAGTATAAACATGAATGAAAATACCTTCTGCCATGATTCTGCAGTGACTTCCCCAGGGTCAGAAATAAAATTTGAATGTCATATACCAGGAAGTTTATCCTCTCACTGTGGAGCGGAGGTCCTAGAAACTCCACTGGCTTTGTTTAGTTCTAAATCAGAAGCACCACAGCTTCCCCTGCGTATCAGTGTCCCACAAATGAGGTTTAAAATAAGAACCATGAGTTCTTTACTTTGCCCATTTCTCTAAAAGCCAGAGACCATCTCATTGAAAAACCTCTCCTGTCTATGTGAATCATCCGTTTTGAGAATATTGAAATGACCTTTGATAAAAGGAGGATGGAATTTGTTTATTTTAAGCCTTTTAATATTGGGAATTTCCAAATGCATGTCTATGAGGAATCTAAAAATTGGATGTGTTTGTTCTTCATCAGTTCTAGTCATTCCAGCACATGGCAAGTGCTTCTGTGGAGGCAGTGGTGGGGCTGAGGGCGATGACGGGGCACTCAGAGGGGCGGTCCACCCGCACCTCCCTCTGCACTGGGCCCTTTAACCCTGGGCTATATCCATCAACTGTGATGTGACAGTGACAGAATATTCCCAGGGTTTTGAATGATTGTTAGGGTGTGTGACATCTGTCCCTAGCAACAAAATGAAATATAGGAAATAAGCTTTCCCGCCGCTGCAGGTTTCCCAATTCAGAAAGCCTGGAATGGCGTTTTATTTGCCTTTCACTTAAAGAAGGAAACAGTGCTTTCAGGGGCCCTAAACAATATCCCCTAATAGTTAAGTTCCACAGTTTATTCAGATGATCTGGGGAAATTGTAATGAAAAAAAAAAAAAAAACATTTTAAACCTCTAAATCAGACACGAGCCTTTGAAAAACTCATTTCCTAGCAGAAAATGTATAACATGTATAAGGAATATTTTTATACATTTTTTTTCTCAATTCCCTGCAATAGGATCAGATTACTTTTTGTTTTTTCCACAGCACATTAGGGAAAGGTCACAAAACTATTTCTTTTATATAAATGAATTAAGTGTATAATTTCAGGGTTTTCCAGTATGCTAGTCTCTCCAAGTTAAAATTATCATTTAGGAAAATTAAAGCTGATATTACACATAAAACCTTACCAATACCTTTTTAAAGATTTAATTTTTATGGATACATAATAGTTGTACATATTGATGGGTTGTGTTGATACAGTGATACAATGTGTAATGATCAAATCAGGGTAACTGGGATATCCAACACCTCAAATATTTATCACTTCTTTGCATTGGGAACATTCTAAATCTTCTCTTCTAGTTATTTTGAAATGTACAATAAATTGTTAGCCGTAGTCACTCTATTTTGCTACCAAACACTAGATCTTATTCCTTCTATCTAACTGTATCTATCTAATTGTATTGTTCTACCCATTAACCAACCCCTCCCCACCACCCTTGCCAGCCTCAGGTAACCACCATTCTGTTTATTTCCTCTGGGAGATCAATTTCTTCACCTCCTACATTTGAGTAAGAAGATGGGACAGTTGTCTTTCTGTGCCTGGCTAATTTCACTTAACCTCAAGTCCTTCAATTCCATCCGTGTTGATGCAAATGACAGGATTTCTTTTTTATAGCAGAATAATATTCCATTATGTAAATATACCTCATTTTCTTTATCTTTTCATTATTTGTTGGACACTTAGGTTGATTCTACATCTGAACTATTGTGAATAGTGCTGCAGTCAACACAGGGGTGCAGATATCTCTTTGATATGCTGATTTCCTTTCTTTTGAGAACTCTTATCAATGCTTAAAGCTTATTTTACCAGGGAACCCAGGGCATCTTTGAAACAATTTTTTTTCTTTTTCACCTTTTTCCTGCATTGTGAAACATAATTTAACAATTATATAAATATGTTTCAGACAAATCCAGGACTACTGATATTGTAAATGGACACTCAACCAATAGTCAAAACACATTATAGCAACATCCATGTGTTTAGAAGAAGATGGCAAGCTAGCATGAACTGCTGTCCTGCTTCTCCGACATTCCATCTAAGAGATACCTCAAAAACAAAATTAGAGCTGATGGGTCTGAGAAAACGCACATAAATCCCTGGGGAGACAGAAGATAGGCGGGTCTTAAGAGAAGACAGGCGGGTCTCAAGAGAAGATAGGCAGGTCTTAAGGAAGGGGCTCTTGGCCGACCAGAGTGGAAGATGTGGGGCGCCTTACTGGGTAAGGCCTTATGATTATGCACTTTCCTTATGAACTCCCTGTGGCTTCCCTCTTGCCACTGTGGGCAGAGAACTGGATCAGCAGTCCAGCTGGCCAGCACCCAAAGGTCCCATAAGTGCCAAAGAAGGGGCTGTCCAAGGGGAGGCGCATCTGCCAGCCCTGGAATGTTTAACTTCCCCCAGCCCCAGTGAGGGCCAATAGTTCAACCTAGGAGGCAGCTCTGGGAAAGAGGGGCACCAAGACCAAAGTACGGGGTAGTTCTCTGAGAGACAAGATGGGGACCGGGGTTGGTTACCCCACCAAGATAGGAATTCACAGAGAAAAACAGGCAAGCATGCAAGGAACACCAGTGCTAGAAAAGAAGGATCGCAAATGGAACAACCTATATGGGTAATGCAGAACAAGCTCATTTCCTTCCAGTAAAAGAAGAGAAAAGTGTAGAACTTTTTACAAAAGGCATAATATTCTCTAAGTCCTTCAGTTTATGAAAGCAGTTAGCAGTGAAAATGCTTTTGGGATATAATTCAGCTGGACTTTTTAGCTAGGTTCGCACTAATAAAGTGAAGTGGGTTCAATTCCAGCCCTTAGCTGTTGGGCAAGTTGAATCACCTTGCAAAGCCTTGGGTTTCTAGGCGATAGACTAGGCATGGAAAGCGTCATAGAGCATAGAGCACTAGGTGTCATATTTCTACGTCATAGAGCATTACCATAAATACATGAGGTAACACAGATAAATGCCTTAGCAGGCCTTGTACCTGTTTCATAATAATAATGGAAGAAAAAGAATAGCTATTACCACTCTCGTTATGTTCTAAGCATGTCACATGTTAACTTGTCCTGTCATCTAAACAGCATGTATAGTAGGTTCGCTAGTTATGTGCATTTCACAGAAGGAGAGCAGAGAGGTTAAGTAAGTGGCTTATGGTCACACAACTTAATAATAATGCCCATAATAAACGTGGGTATTTATTGAACGTTGCGTTGCTGGTGCAGCTCTCTCCCCCTGCCATTGGTCTGTAGTGCCTCACTGCTGCTGTTTTCTTGCAGGTGACTATCCTGCACCAAGAGCTGTCCTCACAGGCCATGACCATGAGGTTGTCTGTGTTTCTGTCTGTGCAGAACTTGGGCTTGTTATCAGCGGTGCTAAAGGTCAGAAGTCATTTCTTTGATTTTCAATGTTTAGAAACTTGATGGTTTTCTCACACTAAGCATGATTGCCAGTTTCTTTCTTCCAGGAAGCTTCCTGTAGACAAATGGTATCCTGAAGTTATCTGTAGATGTTTACTTTTATGATTAATATTTACTAGCACTAATATAAAATATGTATAAAATTTTATATAGTATTTTGTGGTCAACAGCATTCTAACCAGAACACTGATAAATTAAATTACAGTGTATTCATATGATGCAGCCATTATAAAGGACATTTAAAAGACAAGGGGCAAGTATCCCTGATGTAGTGGGGGAGGTGGAGGGTCAGGTCACTCATCATACACAGCCTTGGACCCCCTTCCTCTGCAAGTCCCTTTCTTTATAAGGCCAGGGGCTGTGTAGAGGTTGGTGGAAAGGAAACAAAGATTACTTGATTCTTTGGAGGTTTTGTTTTGTGTTGTGTTTGAGGCATACTTTCGCTCTTGTCACCCAGGCTGGGGTGCAATGGTGCAATCCAGGCTCCCTGCAACTTTCGCCTCCTGGGTTCAAGTGATTCTCCTGCTTCACCCTCCCAAGTAGCTGGGATTACAGGCATGCACCACCGGGCCTGGCTAATTTTTTGTATTTTCAGTAGAGATGGGGTTTCATTGGCCAGGCTGGTCTCGAACTCCTGACCTCAGGTGATCCACCCACCTCAGCCTCCCAAATTGTTGGGATCACAGGCGTGAGCCACCACACCCAGCCTCTTTGGAGTTTTTGTAGAAGACATTTCATTTCAGGAAGTCAGGAAACTTACGTCCTAGTTCTGGCTCAAATAGCAATTCTCTGTAGGAAGACTCCCAGGCAGAAAGGAGCCTGATGCTTGGAGAAACAGAGAGGAGCCCTGGGTGCTGCTGGAGTATCACCGTGGTGCCACAACCTGGAGGAGTGAGAAAGCTGAAGGGATGTGACGGGCCTGGGACACAAACATTTGCAATTTTTTTTTTTTTTTTTTTTTAATGAGTATAGTAGGAAACCATTGAAGTTTTTTAATCGAGGTGATGAGATCGAGAGGTTTGGTTGTTAGAGCTCATTTCAGCTGTTCTACGGAGAATGGATAGAGTCTGAAGGCTGGCATCATGGTTTTAAAATTTTGGTATCTAAGAATAAATAACCCATAAATGGACACTTAGGATATTTTCAGCCTTTTAATTTTAAAAAGTAATAATATGTGTAATATCATTTTACCCTGTGAAGTTAAAAAAAAGGAAAATAAGTGACACATAGTATGCGCCAAGAAAGAGACGTTTCCTACAGGGGCTGCGTGATGTTAGAGGTGATTGCTGGTGTCTTCCAAGTCTTCTATAGGGCAAGTCTATTACTTTAGTGATCAGGACAAAATTGAATAATATCACTTGCTTTGTAAAATATGTGTCTATTCAGATCAATTAAAAATAAACATGTAGGCCGGGCGCGGTGGCTCAAGCCTGTAATCCCAGCACTTTGGGAGGCCGAGACGGGCGGATCATGAGGCCAGGAGATCGAGACCATCCTGGCCAACACGGTGAAACCCCGTCTCTACTAAAAAATACAAAAAAAACTAGCTGGGCGAGGTGGCGGGCGCCTGTAGTCCCAGCTACTCGGGAGGCTGAGGCAGGAGAATGGCGTAAACCCGGGAGGCGGAGCTTGCAGTGAGCTGAGATCCGGCCACTGCACTCCAGCCTGGGCGACAGAGCGAGACTCCGTCTCAAAAAAAAAAAAAAAAAAAAACCATGCAATTCATACACTGTTTTGTGGAGATCTTTTTGGGACAAGGGAATAGATACATAATATCAAGCTATAGTGAGCAATTTTTATGAACTGATCAGTGAATTTTTTACCTTATCAACACTATTGTATAAGGGTGAAGAAACCCAGAAACAATCAGAGCCAAATGTCACTCTTTATCCTCCTTTCACACTCTTGCCTCACTATTCATTTATGTAACAGACAAAATATGTTTCTGTAGGTTGAAATAATAAGTTTTCTCAATTTTGCTTTTACATTTTATGCACAGATGACAGAAAAAGGTAAAATGTATTTGACAGTAATGTATTTATGTGGTACAATGTGTAAAATTTTGTGGCTACTTGAGAAAATGAGCAGCTGTTCTGATAATTCTACTAAACTTTCAAGAAAAGTTTATAAAAGCATATTAAGAGAAAATGTCTAACACACAAAATCTTTTATTCTCACATAATCTGTGAACTATACCATTTTATTATGAATATTACCTGACAAAGGAAAAGACCAAGTATTTACCTGGTGAAGAAGGGTGCAGTGCAGGAGTGTGACATGTGACAGGTACTCTGGCTTTGCTCTGTTTAAATGTAACATCAGCGCTTGGCCTGGCTAGCCTGCCTCTTTCATCACATCTGAGTGCACACCCAGCGAGGTGTTCGGGTTGGTGGGAGCTACTATGTCATTTGTCATCCCCAGCTGACCCTGGCATTGATGTCCCCACTTTGCAGAGGGCCCTTGCCTTGTCCACACCATCACTGGAGATTTGCTGAGAGCCCTTGAAGGACCAGAAAACTGCTTATTCCCACGCTTGATTTCTGTCTCCAGCGAAGGCCATTGTATCATATACTATGAACGAGGGCGATTCAGCAATTTCAGCATTAATGGGAAACTTTTGGCTCAAATGGAGATCAATGATTCAACACGGGTAAATCTGCATACTTCATGCTAAGTAGGACTGAAGCCAAGAGATTAAAGATTGATTGTTTTATATTAAATAATTCATAATAGAATTTCTGTGCTATCCAGATAAATGTCTTCTAGATTAAAAGTATGTAATTTCATGTGGACTGATATTTTAAACAAACTCAAAGTTCATTTAATTGCAAGTAATTAACTCAGTGAATTAGACTTCAGAAATGATAGCTGTTGTTTGATTAAAGCTTAGACCCTTAAGAGGGTTTTTAAAGCTCCTTTTATAATTGTTTCAGCACTGTACCCTCACAACATTAAAAGTGAGTTTATTTTCAAAGATTTCTATCTTTAGAACCCTAAACAAAAATTATATATACCCATTTACCCTTCATTCACAAACAAATTATAATTGCCGGGTTGTCATTATTAAACCCTGTTTTGAAATATGCTTCTTCCATTTGTTCTAAAATTCTCTACAGTATTAATATTCAGGATTTAGCTAAACATGTTACTATTTAATGCTCAAGTTCTTCCTGGATTAAATTGGTAATATTCTCTTGGGAATTTAATCTTGATTTTAATAAGATATTTTGTATACGTAAGAACCTCTATGAATTCCACATTGGGAATTCTGTGGATTGAACTTGAAAAAAGTTGGACAAAGAACTAACAGTGGTCAATAATGACAAGGGAACTGTGCTGTATACTTCTCAGTAGTGAGAGTTGGCTATTTAGGAAAAACTGAGAGAGATGGTTGTTGTGTTTTTTATTTTGTTTTGTTTTGTTTTACGTTTTCTGAAGGCCATTCTCCTGAGCAGTGATGGCCAGAACCTGGTCACCGGAGGGGACAATGGGGTAGTAGAGGTCTGGCAGGCCTGTGACTTCAAGCAACTGTACATTTACCCTGGATGTGATGCCGGCATTAGAGCAATGGACTTGTCCCATGACCAGAGGTGAGCTGCGTCAAGGACAAGTGTCATCACTGAGAACTGTCACTGAAGGCTCTCTTCATTCTACCAAGGGTGAATTGTGCTGTGAGTGCAATTCCAGCATGCAGATGAAAGGAAAACTGGCAAAGAAAAGGGGAAAATGAGGGAAAGAGTAAGGATTCTAGTGAGAGGGAAACAGAGGAAGAGAATAAGAAGGAAAAAAAGAAATGGATCTGATGAAGAACAGGCGCCTCCAGACATGTTTTAAGGACCCAAGACATAGAACTTACTCCCACCAAGTTCCCTGTTCTCAGATCCTTGCCTAGTCTCAGACAGGCCACCCTGGCTTATATAATGTGAAGGAAACATGTATTTTACAGCAGAGGTGGGATTCAGTGTGAGACCTACTTCTAGCTAATGAGTTTCCAGCAAAGTGCATTGTGTGGGGTGGGCTGTAGCCAGCCTCCCTTTCAACAGCATGTGGCACTCATGCAATACCCAGAACAGTCTTTACCCCCATGTTCTTATTTACCTGTTTCTCATTTACGTTTTTTCGTTTTATTGTATATATTTCTCTAAAACACTTTAATCCTTTAATCCAACTCTTTCTTGGAAAGACTTGATATGAACGTTAATCAATTAATGATTTTCTATTGTTCTTCAATTTGCAATAAGATTTTATTATTTCCTAAAATTTACCTTTGGGTTTCTTATAAAGTAAAAATAATATCAGAAATATAAAGTCTAAAGTTCCTAAGCCTTTAAAATAAACTGCAACCCTATAATCTGAAGATGGCATGTGATTTCTACTTTTTGCTATTTAACAGAAATAAGAAAAGCTTGTTGACTGACGTTTTTCCCAAGTACTTGTAATATTCCTCATAACAGTATTGGTTTTAAAGTATTTTAAATATTAAGACATATAGTTAAGTTAACAAAGCATCTTCATGATATAATAAAATGGTACTGAAGTCATCAGGAAAAACACTGTAAGCTAATTTAGTCTGGGAAAGGATGTTTGGTCTGCAGCCCAGGCTGTTTCTAAAGGTTTAAGGTTATTATTGGAGTATTCCAAAGTGCAGCAGCCCATACTTACGAATAAATGGGAATGGTTTATTGTGTTATTATTTGTGTATATGTGTGTTTCCTGAGTGTTTGAAATGACTTTTATTTGTAAGTAGTTTCAGTATTTCCCTGATATTCTTACTCATTCAAGTATTCACTTGGCTGCCATCAGCATAGGTTGAGTGCAATGCAAAGTAGTAAGGATCCACAGTAAGAAACTGACCCCAGAGAGCTCAGATCCTCATCATCATTGCATATGAGGGCACCAGGAACAGACTAACAGAAGAAGGAAGGGATGAACTCTTCTTGAGGGCTGGGGAGGACAGGAAAGACCTCAGAAGATGCTCATCCATTCACTAGGCATGAACGAAGAGGGTGGAGGGAAGAGCATATTCAAAGTCGCAGTAGTATTAGGGGGGTCTCCAAATGGAGGGGGGGAAGATACTAAGTTTCTATTTCTATTTTAATCTCATCCTTGGTTTTGATTATTTTGTCATTGTATAATGAATAGTGCATGCATATCAATTATAAAATGGTAAACATGCATTGGGGATATTACTCAAAAGGTATTTATTGGATAAGGTGTCTAATCAAAAGTGAAGCAACACTTTATGTAGACAGAAATCCTGGAACCTGAGTTCAGTCAGTGGCAGTGGGACTGGGGAGGAACATCCCCGAAAAAGAAGCCTCAGAGCTCAACAGCTGATCAGTTAGGAGGGAGAGACAAGGTGACTTAACCAGCAAAAGACCAGCAAGGTCAGAAGGTACCAGTGATTCATGGTAGACATGTTGGATCTGAGGGTTTTGTGACACAGCCTGGCAGTGACCTCCAGTTGACAATGGGAAATCCACTTCTGGGGCTTCAGAAAGAGACGTCATAGCCTTTATGTCCAGGGAGAGTGTGGACCAAGAGGGCAAGAGGTGGAGTGATTCAAGGGGGCAAAGAAGAGAAAGGTCAGAGAGATAGAAAGAAATGCCAGATATCCTCAGAGAAGCCAATAGATGCCCAAAACAAGGCAGCGGACAGGCACGTGTGTGATTGCTGAGAGAAATGGGGCAGCCAGCAGAGGCTGGAAATGTGGCCCCTCATGCTCTGCCGCAGGGCTGGCTGTCCAGGCGTCTGCAGGCTAACCGTGCTCCTCTCAGCAGAACCAAGAAGAAATTTCAGTCCTACTTCCACGAATACAAAAATAAGACTTGGCAGACTTTGAGATCATGATATTGTCTAGTGTAAAATGCCAAACTTTGAGATCACAATACTGTCTAGTGTAAAATAGCAACCACAGAAATGATTTTATATCAGTCTTAACTGCTGTTTCTGCTTTTCCAGGACTCTGATCACTGGCATGGCTTCTGGTAGCATTGTAGCTTTTAATATAGATTTTAATCGGTGGCATTATGAGCATCAGAACAGATACTGAAGATAAAGAAAGAACCAAAAGCCAAGTTAAAGCTGAGAGCACAAGTGCTGCATGGAAAGGCAATATCTCTGGTGGGAAAAACTCGTCTGCATCAACCTCCGTTTGTGCATTCCATCACACCCAGCAATAGCTGTACATTGTAGTCAGCAACATTTTACTTTGTGTGTTTTTTCACGACTGAACACCAGCTGCTATCAAGCAAGCTTATATCATGTAAATTATATGAATTAGGAGACGTTTTGGTAATTATTTCATATATTGTTGTTTATTGAGAAAAGGTTGTAGGGTGTGTCACAAGAGACTTTTGACAATTCTGAGGAACCTTGTGTCCAGTTGTTACAAAGTTTAAGCTTTGAACCTAACCTGCATCCCATTTCCAGCCTCTTTTCAAGGTGAGAAAAAAAAAAAAAAACACACACGTTTGATACTTTGTACATCAGATGCATCTTATTTAAAAGGAATACTTTTGTAAAAGTAAAACCTTGTATAAAGAACAAAATGTTTCTTAATTTTATTGTGGAGTTACAACTTGCATGTTCCTTACTCCTGATGGCTTGATGGAACAGGTGCATTCACACTATGAAACAGAAAGATCTGTCCAAGGACACAGCTTGTATGAAAGGGTTGAATTTGGGCTCCGTCAGTAATTTTTGACATTTTCACCAAAATATCGTTTGCACTTCTTAATCTAAATTCATCCCTTCTGAGTGAAATTTGCTCATAAAGCATTTGGATACTAAGCCATTATTTGCCATTTTGGGTACTTTATACAAAGAAAATTCAGCCCTACCCTGCATAATTTGAAGACACAGCAGAAAGGGGGCTTAGGGATGAGGTCCTGGTTTTTCTTGTATAAATAGGAGTTATGAGCGTTAGTTCCGTAGTAATAACTTCCCAGCACCTGCACATCTCTTCCAGAGTCATCCCACTGGCTTGGTGTGTATCCATCAGGGGAGGATAATCTGATGCTAACTCTTTTTTTTTCTCTTTGGTTCTTGAATAGCTTAGTTTCTTTAATAACAAGTCAGACTTTATTACAACAATAAACTGAAGTTATTCTTTTAGGTTCTCGTGAAATTCTCACCGAAAGCCACATTCTTAGCCTAAGGCACTTCATCTTTTATGATATAAAATGATGGCTATCAAATGATTTTCCATCCATTGTACTGATCAAGTTATACGCCCAGGGGTATATACACTTTCTTCATGTTTCTTCTTTGTATATTTGGTGACTGTATCGTCATAGATGTACATACTGTGTCGGTAGGGCTATGAGGCATGTTACAGGAATGTAATTTTCTCAGAATTTACTCACTTGCAGTCATTTATTTAAAAAGATAAAACAAGATAATGGGTTCTTTGTATTGGCACTTTGCACCAGAAACATATCATTATTTATTGATGTGATTACTTATTTGTTATCCACCTTGTACTAGTAAGTTTTAGCACTGAATTCCTTCTTCATTGTTGTTTGTATTTATGAAATTCTGAAATTATGGGGAATCAGCATAGTGATTAAGTTATTCATCACCAGGCTGTAAAGCAATATCTTGAGTTTGTAGCTTAGGATCGGGAGGACACTGAACATCTGGAAGACAAGTCCATTTCACCTTGAGATCATGGTGAAATATTTTGGATATATAAATTCCTTAAGCTATTGTAACCATGTTTTATTGCAAAGATGTAAAATATGCCAGATGTGTGTGAGTTGGAAATCAAAAAAAGAAAAATAAAATATGCAAAGAATTCATGGATTGTTTCAGATTTCATCAGACACGTCACTAGCATGCTTTCATTGTGTTGTCACACAGGCTTCAGGAGTCATCATCATCTGAGGTAGAGCCTACAGCATCTAAAAACATGAAATCGAGTCCTAATGAGGTTCTGCGATTTGCTGAAACGCGAGCTGCTCTGCCGGGCCATCTGGCAGGGATTTGGGGCAACAGTGACCATGGGGAAGCAGCCCTCATTGTCCGTTCCACATAATCCACTTTGGAGATTGTCTTTATTTTATTTAAAAGGAACTAAGTAGTGAATGAAGGTTATAATGGCACCTTTTTTGAGTGTTACCACATAATGCCTTTTTCATTTGAAACCACACCTTCTAGAACTCATCAGCCACCAGGCATGGCACAGGCAGGGACTGAGGACCTGGAGAGGCTGAGCAGCTGCTGGCAAGGGCAGCCACGAGTGGGCTAAGGGGGGTTCAGTCACATAGATTGGCATGGGTGGTTGGGCCAGCGGCCCAGACAGGCCCCGAGAATGACAGAACTGCAGGCCGTGCTTCCATCCACATTCCCAGGACCCAGGGGCAGACCCAACAGTAGCCTAAGGAAGGTTTGCTGCTCTTACTCTCCATCCTATCCCCACACCAGAAATCTATCAGTCATCTGCCCGCCTGGCTCCCTCACCCAGCCCTCCTACCAGGCACTCCAGCCAACTGACTGATCACTACCTAAAGTGTCTTGAAACTGCCCCTGCCCTTTCCAGCACTGTCATCTGGACTGTCCGAAAACCTCCTGACCTCTGACCTGTACCCTCCCATCCATGCTCTGCCCTGCTGCGGAGGCACCCATCCAGTCATCTCCCTCCCCGCCACCCTGCGCCCCCTGGTGCCTCCCAGCACTTCGAAAAACCAACACCAATGGCTTAAAATGGTATTCTTAAACTCTGGTGGGTTGAAAATCACCGGGGAGCTTATTTTTAAAAGCAGGCTCTAGAGTCCCACCGCCTCCCCTCCCACCCCAGGCACTTTTTGGGCACATTTTCAACAACACTGATTTGAGGGATAAATTCTAAGCTCAGTAAAGCACAGAAGTCCTTCAGGAAACACCCCCAGCAGCTAGCACCCCTGGTAAACCCACCTTTTTGCAAGTCCCTGATAACTCTCTTCCACCTGAGTCCCTAAGGTTCCTCCTGCCAGGGGTTCCCTCTCTGCTTGCGCCACTTGCCTGCTTCCTTGTTGCAGATTGACCTAAACCAATTTGGTCATGCACAGTCTTTTTTGCCAGGTAAAGTTAGCCCCCAAAACACCACATCTTCACTATTTCATGATGAAAACAACTTTTAGAAACGGTTTCTGCTATGTGTGGGGATATCTTTTTTTTTTTTTTTTTTTTTAGTTGAGACAGAGTATCACTCTGTTCCCCAGGCTGGATGGAGTGCAGTGGTGGAATTTGGCTCCCTGCAACCTCCGCCGCCCGGGTTCAAGCAACTCTCCTAGCTCAGCCTCCCAAGTAGCTGGGATTAGAGGCACACACCACCATGCCTAGCTAGTTTTTTTATTCTTAGTAGAGATGGGGTTTTGTCATGTTGGCCAGGCTGGTCTGGAACTTCTGACCTCAAGTGATCTGCCCACTTCAGCCGCCCAAAGTGCTGTGATTACAGGCATGAGCCACTGCGCCTGGCTAGGATACTTTTAAATGAAACACATTTTAGCAAGCAGGCAAGAGTGCCTGCAATTCTTCTGTGAGTTTGGTGAAGTCCAGAGGTTGGCTTTTTTACATGATCTCAAAACCATTTTACATTTCAAAAGGTACACTTAAAGCAGATGCACAAATATTCTAGAAGTAGCATCCCATGAGCCTTGTAATGCCATCAGCAGTCTAAATCTTCCAACCCAATCATCAAGCTATCAAGCCCTGGGCACCACCCTAAGAGTATTTGCTAAAGGCCTCAGTAGATTGTTAAACCCTGGTTATGGAGAGGTAGGAAAGTTCAAATACTTTTTAGCCAGCGATACTGAATTTATATGTATATTTAGCATCATTAATTCCATCAACAAAAGAACATTTCTATCATCCATTAAGCTAACTTAGATGCCAATAATCTCCCCTGCTTAAAAGCCATTTCTAGTATTTACTATCCTAACTCATAAAGCTTCCAGTTTCTTTAGGATTAGAAAGCTGGAGTATTGGAATGACACTTTTCTGAAATGTATATTTCTGATTAGGGCAACTTACTATCCCTAGGATGCAGTATAAATTAACATATCACATGTCTATATTGGATATTTCAAAGTAAATGACAACATGGTAACATTCCTACTTACACTTACAGGCTCCCTGCTCTGGGAAGTCTTCCCTGACCACTGCCTTAGCCTCCTCACCCTTGGTGGGCCTGACACAGCGCTGAGCAGTGCATTATTGTACCTCACGTCTTTCCTCCATGTGGCTATGAGCTTCGTGGGCAACACGAAGCTTAAATCCTTAAGGCAGTGTTGGATTCAGGGTAGATTCTCAACAAATGTGATTTGCAGAATGTATAGATAAGCAGACAGATACCACATCCCTAAGCAAAATGACAAAGTTGGCTGGGATGGTGCAGAGCCCCCAAATTTCCCTCTTCTCATTGCCCCAGGGCCCACAGATTCATGTCACCCTTTCCCAGCCTGCACGACAGTGCCTGCCAGGGAACCTCCTGCTCCAAGTACCACCTCAGTCATGGGTCTATTCCATCAAGGTTCAGAGAATCAATTTCCAATAAGCATCAAAGGAGGGAATATTTTAAAATTTTAATTACTGCTCTTGACCCACATTTATCCAGTGGGAAGAAAACGGAGCTGACAGATGATCTGGGGTAAGAGCTTCTGGTGTTGCAGCCCATTCAAACTGTGTAAGAACAAAATCCAGTAACTGGGTTCTTCACTCTGAGAATAACTTATTGGCACCCTCATCAGTTAAAACAGGCACAATAGCTACATTAAGCATTGTTTCGAGTATCAAAATACATAGCAAATGCCAAGCACCTACTAAAGCACCTGGCTCCCGGCAGAATTCAGCACATGGTCATTGCCTCCCACAGTCTGGTGGTCATGGATTAGCTTCATCTGCTCAGCATCCCTTTCCCTATTTACCTGCCATGGATCTTCCTGTGGGAAACTTCTCCTCCTCTTTTCATCATGTGATTTAGTAGGACTGCCAGTTGTACCACCAGATCGCTGGAACTTCCTGGACTCAGGCCTGGCCAACCATGTTACCTTCATTTCTACGAGCTCAATGATTGGTCAGGGTTGTATATGACCTGAGTTGTTGGGCCAATGAGAACCCTTTTGAAAATTTTTCTATTTTGAAGTCAGAAAGAAAAGTCTTTTTCTTCCACAGTCACTAACCTAACAATAAGAAATTGGGTACTACTAGCAACTCTATTCTCCATCGTAGAGAAGACCTGTTTGCAATAGGTAAGAATAAAGCCACGAGAAATGGAAAAAGAGCATGTGCACTTGTATGCCAGCCACAAGCTTCTGGGAACCTAAATTGCCCTCATGTTTACAGATGTCCCAATTCTGGATGTTTGCTTTAGTCAATGACCAATAAACACTATTCTCTCCCCCTTACATTGATAAAAGCTGTATTTAATTAATTTATTTTTTAGTACTTGAGATCAAATCAAATAACCCTTAAGTCATACAGCTCCCTGCTCCAGCTCTCCACCCTTGCTTAGAAAAATGTAACATATTCCAAATTTGTTAGGAAACTAAGCATATTCCTAGCCTATGTATGATTCCATAATCCCACATTTAGATATAGTTCCAAAAGAAATGCTTTTTCCATCCATCAACACACATGGAAAAGAATGCTCTTGTCAACTTTGTTCCTAATAATCAAATGTACCTGTTGAGTTTTTAAAAAATCCAGACACTGATATATGCTGTTAGGAATCAGAATGGTGGTTACTTCTGGACAGAGGTAGTGACTGGTAAGGGCCATGAGGGGATTTGGGGGTATTGGAATGTTATTCTAAAGTGTTGGACTCTATCTCAGAGGTAGGGGTGTTACAAAGATGGGTCCACTCTGGGAACAATCATTGAGCTGTGTAATGATGATTTCACACTTTTCTGTGTCTATGATACACTTTAATAAAAAGAAGTTCACTTTAAAAAATTTTTTTAGAGATCAGATCAGGGCAGAGCAAGATGGCCGAATAGGAACAGCTCCAGTCTCCAACTCCCAGCGCGAGCGACACAGAAGACCGGTGATTTCTGCATTTTCAACTGAG
>NW_012115311.1:6172006-6178095 GCF_000951035.1 Colobus angolensis palliatus | reverse complement strand
AATTGATGGGTGCTGACGAGTTGACGGGTGCAGCACACCAACATGGCACAAGTATACATATGTAAAAAACCTGCACATTATGCACATGTACCCTAGAACTTAAAGTATAATAATAAAATAAAATAAAATAAAATAAAATTTTTTTAAAAAAGCACTGGCTCTTGTCACCACTCTAAATTTCTCTGCCCATCATCTGAATTTGGGACCACCATCACCACTCCTCCCTTTCTCCAGTGCTTTTTAGGTCTACTACCTTGGCTGCCATGTCCCAGTGGGCACTTTTCTTCTGGGGACAGCCTGGCCCCAGTGCCGCCTCCTCCAGGCAGCCTCCCCTCCACTGTCCAGTAGGTACCCTGCTGTCTGTACACAGCTTGTACACATCCCTCCTTTAGCACCTTAGTGCATCTATAAAAAAACCAGAAACTGGGTAATTTATAAACAACAGAAATGTATTTCTCATGATTCTGGAGGCTGGGAAGTCCAAGATCAAGGCTAGTAGGTCTGGTGTTCAGTGAGGGCTCATTATTCATATAGATGACACCTTCTATGTTCTCATGTGGTGGAAAAGACAAACTCTTTTGGGTTGCTTTCACAAAGGCACTAATCCCATTCCTGAGGGCTCCACCCTCATGTGCTGATCACCTCCTAAAAGATCCCACCTCTTAAAAAATAGCCAGCTTGGAACTTGGAGTCCTGGGTCTGTGTCCCAACTCCCCTGCTCGCCAGCTCTGTGGCACTGGGAGAGTCCTCTAACCTTTCTGAGGCTCAATTTCTTCAGAGGTACAATAGATACAATAGAATGTGGATTTCACATTATTTGCAAATCATAAGGTACCACATAACTAAGGTTTCACTACTAAACAATGAAGCCCTCAGGCCTCAATTGGAGTTTTTATGACACAGTCGAACCTCCCAGGAAGATCTGGAGCTCTTTTTCTATAAAATCTATGTTCTCTGGGGGGGAACCTGGGCCAGCAGCATAAATTTGCATTTAGGTTCAGTTTACCACCTAGTAAGAAACATTTTGTTTAATTGAGTTCTGTTTTTTGTAATGTGCCTTCCCAGTCAGCACAGAAACAAAAACAGGAAGCTACTTGACATCACTGGGAATGCCAGCTCTCTTCTCAGCCGGGCCGGGCCTTTCTCTGAGTGATTGTTCTTTTTTTTCTTTCTTTTTTTTTTTTTTTTTCTTTTTGAGATGGAGTCTCGCTCTGTCACCCAGGCTGGAGTGCAATGGAGCCATCTGGGCTCACTGCAACCTCCGCCTCCTGGGTTCAACCAATTCTGCCTCAGTCTCCCAAGTAGCTGGGACTACAGGCATGTGCCACTATGCCCAGCTTGTAGTTTTAGTCGGGACAGGGTTTCACCATGTTAGCCAGACTGGTCTCAAACTCCTGACTTCAGGTGATCCACCTGCCTTGGCCTCCCAAAATGCTGGGATTACAGGCATGAGCCACTGCACCTGGCTGTGATTGTTCTTTTGGAGAAATGAACTGTATTCCGTTTGCCTCTAGAGCAAGCTTGAACAACCTGTTGCCTACAGGCCGCACATGGCCCAGGATGGCTTTGAATGCAGCCCAACACAAATTCATAAATTTTCTTAAAACACTATGAGATTTCTTTTTTTCTTTTTTTTTTTTTGCAATTGTTTTTCCAGTTCGTCAGCTATCATTAGTGTTTGTGTATGCATGTGTGGCCCAAGACAATTCTTCTTCTTCCAGTGTGGCCCAGGGCAGCCAACGGATTGGACACCCCTGCGTCTAGAGCCAAAAACCTGGTAGGGAAAGGGGTGGTTAGAGGCTCAGAGACCACTGTACTTCCTCCCCTCTGGTGGCAAGAACTTCCCCCAGGAATGGTTCTGAAGGCAGAGGGGCTTTTGCAGCTGGAGGCCAGGAATGCTGGGAAGGACAGACCAGAGCCAGCTCCACTCAGGCTGAGAGAGGCTTGGGGAAGAGTCAAGCTCTGCCTCCCAGGGCAGGCCGAGTGATAGGCCACGGGCCTGAGGAGAGAAGCCTTTAGCCCAAGGTTACTGAGGGGCCACAGAGGCCGACTCATCCACTCGCCTCTATTATCCTGCTGGAAAACTCAGGCCCAAGGAGGTCATGACCCCTGTCCCAGGCCAACCACATGGGTGGTAGGTGGCAGGGTGCCCATCCTGCTCCCCTGCCCTAATGAACACCCAGACCAGATAGGACAAGCGTGGAGAGGGGCTGCAGGCCCATGAGGAGGGGTTGGTGGGGGAGGGGAGTTTGGGATGAGAAAGACTGTATTAGGGTCCCCCAGAGAAACAGAGCTATAGTAGAATACCCATCTACATACATACACACACACACATACACATATACATATATACACACACACATATATATATACACATGCATATACATACACATGCATATATACACACATATATACATATACACACATATACATACACACACGTGAACTCATATACACACACATAGACATATATACATGCACACATGTATATATATACATACACACACATACACACATACGTATAGAGAGAGGCTTAATAAGGAGCTGGTTCACACAGTTACAGAGGCTGAGAGGTTTCATGATCTGCTGGCCAGAGACCCAGGAAAGCCAGTCGTGTGGTTCCTCCTCAGCCCAAAGGCCCGAGAACCACAGGAGCTGAAGGTGTCGATCTTAGTCTGGGCACTGGAGAAGGCGATATGAGATATCTCAGCTCAATGAACTGTTGAACTCAATGAACTCAATGAACTGCTCCACCTTTTTGTTGGATTCAGGCCTCCGTGGAGGGGCTGATGCCCGCCCACACTTGGGATTGACAGAGTCTCACTCTGTCGCATAGGCTGGAGTACAGTGGCACAATCTCAGCTCACCGTAACCTCCACCTCCCCAGTTCAAGCAGTTCTCCGATTCTCCTGGCTCAGCCTCCTGAGTAGCTGACTTTACAGGTGTGCACCACCATGTCTGGCTAACTTTTTTATTTTTAGTAGAAATGGGGTTTCACCATGTGGGCCAGGATGGTCTTCAACTCCTGACCTCAGGTGATCCATCCACCTCAGCCTCCGAAAGTGCTGGGATTACAGGCATGAGCCACCACGCCCAGCAGTGGCACCACTTTACAGAGTGCGAATCCCATGAAGAAACAGCCTCAAAGAATCACCCAGAGATAATGTTGAATCTGGGCACCGAGTGGCTGGTTAAGACAACACAGAGAATTAACCCTGCTGCAGATACAAACGCTCCCCCAGGGGCAGACGGGTGGGCTGCCTAGCATCCCTTGTGTCATTAGACCAGCCGTTCTCAACCCTGATCTGAGGGCCCAGGATGAAGATGCCCTTGGTCTAACGAGAAATTAGACCAATAAGGGCCATACAGCGAGATTGTCCCAGGGCCTATATCACCCCATTGTGTTTATTCTGAGGTTATGACTTTTGTACGTGCTGAAAGTTTCCTCTCAGATGAAAGTATGGAAACCATAGGTGATCACTATTCATGTCTTTCTTGATCAAGTAAATTCAGTGCCCAGAATGTTTTTGAAATGTTACTTGTTCCTGAAATTCCAAAATCAACCTGATTAAGACCTGACATCTGTCTTCCAGAGAAGAGAGGACTGGGAAGCCCCTGAAAAGATAGTCCCAAGGCCCCAAACTCAGGATGCTGCAGCTAAAAGCAGCCAGGGTGGCCAAAGGCAGGGTGGGTGCAGAGCCAGGGGCGTCATGCTTCTGCTGAACCCAACTAAAGTAACTCTTCCCCTGTGCCTGGGTGGTTCAACAAAGCTGAGATCTGAATGGGAGCCTACTTGAGGAAGCCGAGAGCTACTGGCTTAGTTCTGCCGACAGAAACAGATTCCATCACAAAGCTCCTGCAAGGGACCCCCGGCCCCAGCTGCTGTGTGTCCCTGCTTGTGTCCAGTCCTGAGAGGTCGGTGGGGGTGGGGGGCTTGGTTGCTGGGGAGTAATTACCCCAAACTCTGGCTTTCTACCCGGGGTTGCATGCAGGGCTGCATGGATGAAAGGAACCCCCTGTGAGTCTGTCCCAAAGTCCTTTGTGGGCTATGGCCAGAGGTCTGCGTGCCAGGCTAGGGCTGGACGCTGGCAGGATGCAGAGAGAACTTCAAGGCTCCAGGCACCACCCACTCTTCATGATCTGAAGTGGGGTGGGGGGTGCCCAGGTTCAGGAGCTATACCAGCAGGGCTGCCTGGGAGCTGGAATGTCAGGCCCAGAACATGCTGGGAAGCTGGGTGGGCCAACTGCCAAACTCAGAGGATTTTGTCCTTGGAGACAGGGTCTGTCCTCCATCAGCTGGGCTTCTTAGAAACAAAGAAAATCAGCTCTTGGTAACTGAAGCAGAAAAGTGGTTTATCCAAGGGGTATTTGGAAAAATCCTTGGCTGGGCATGGTGGCTTGTGCCTGTAATCCCAGCACTTTGGGAGGCCAAGATGGGCAGATCACCTAGGTCAGGAGTTCGAGACCAGCCTGGTCAACATGGTGAAACCCCGTCTCTACTAAAAATACAAAAATTAGCCAAGTGTGCTGGCACACACCTGTACTCCCAGCTGCTTGGGAGGCTGAGGAGGGAAGATTGCTTGAACCTGGGAGGCAGAGATTGCAGTGAACCAGGTTCGCGCTACTGCACTCCAGTCTGGACAACAGAGTAAGACCCTGTCTCAAAAAAAAAAAAAGCCTCCTCTACTTCAGGCTATGGAGTGGACCAGAAGCCTTAGATGCCATACCCAAATGGAACAACTAGAACATTGGATCAAATACAAAAACCAGCATTTAAATGCATTGCTTGGGACTATCTTCCAGGGCTTCCCAGTCCTCTCTTCTCTGGAAGACAGATGTCAGGTCTTAATCAGGTTGATTTTGGAATTTCAGGAACAAGTAACATTTCAAAAACATTCTGGGCACTGAATTTACTTGATCAAGAAAGACATGAATAGCGATCACCTACGGTTTCCATACTTTCATCTGAGAGGAAACTTTCAGCACATACAAAAGTCATAACCTCAGAATAAACACAATGGGGTGATTTAGGCCCTGGGACAACCTCGCTGTATGGCCCTTATTGGTCTAATTTCTCGTTAGACCTAAATCTTTATCTCTGAGGACACTAAAGGAGAGAGTCCCCAGAGATAAAGCACAAAGTGAGAGTAGGAAGCCTGGGTCCCCTACAGGGAATTGTTTTGGGGACCAAAGGAGGGTGGAGTGGGGCTGGCTGCCCAGAGGCCCAGGAGCTCTCAGCAGGCGAGGGATCTAGGCGGACGCATCTGCAGCAGGAGTTTTTATAAACAGACAATACCCGACCTATGAAGCTTGGATTTAAAATGTTTCCACTTGATGGATGTCTGGGGTATTAAATGCATTTTCCACTTCATGATGTTAACTTATGTTGGGTTTTTAGGGACGTAGCCTCATCAAAAGAAAAAAAGCATCTGTAGGTGTTGGTTTTGGTGTTTGGTTGTGAGTGAGGAAATAGGAGACTGTTGCCTTCCATAGTAGAGATGGAATAGTCAAAATGTGAGGCCCATGGGTGAGGATGAAGACACTCTCAAAGCACAGGCCCATGCAACAGGGATTTACACACCGCAAATCTCCAAACTGATGATGTTCAGTCATAGCAGCGGCCATCCCTTTTGGTTAGTGTGGTTGCTATTCTTCCTAGTTTGCCCTTTCCCAGGGACAGTCAAAAACAAAAGAGAAGCATAATCATCCTCATCACAGTTATTATTAGTAACTCTATTGAGGCCATCCCTGTGGCTCACACCTGTAATCCCAGTACTTTGGGAGGCCAAGGCAGGCTGGTCACTTGAGGTCAGGAGTTCGAGACCAGCCGGGCCAACATGGTGAAAACCCATCTCTACTAAAAATACAATAACAAATTAGCCAGGCATCGTGGCACACACCTGTAATCCCAGCTACTTGGGAGGCTGAGGCAGGAGAATCACTTGATTCTTGGAGGCAGAGGTTGCAGTGAATCAAGAGCGTGCCATTGTACACCATCTCAAAAAATGAAGAAGAAAAAAAGCTATTGAAGCCAAAATTGACAAATGGGATCTAAATAAACTAAAGAGCTTCTGCACAGCAAAAGAAAC
>NW_012115311.1:6157261-6171097 GCF_000951035.1 Colobus angolensis palliatus | reverse complement strand
TATACATATGTAACAAACCTGCACGTTATGCACATGTACCCTAGAACTTAAATAATAATAAAAAAAAAAAAAAGAAGAAAAGCTATTGAATACCCCTACTAGGTACCAGGTACCTGGCACAATTACATGACTTAAATACATTATTTCTTATCCTCACAACAACCATGTACAGTAGACACTATCATTCCAGTTGTTCACATACAGGAACTGAGGCCCAGAGAAGTTAAATATCTTGTCCAAGGACATACACACAACTCTGAAATTAATTTATCATTATATATGAGACACTGAGAAATCAATGAGCAATGCTTTTACAGCAGGTACAAAGTTTTTATGTGACCTTTCCCAAAAGAGCATTTGATACAATTCAAGGATATGATGTGAAAGCAGCTCATTGCATCAAACCCTGGGACGTGCTAAATGAGCAGGACCAGATTTGCAGCCTTCTGGAAATCTAGCTTGATAAATTGTCTCTAGGTTGGCACATTGCAAAGAACTTGAGGGCAGACAAACTCCCCTCATACGGGCCTGAAGAGGCCTGTCTGCCATGGTGGTGGTGGAGGCAAATCTGGAAGGTTTTCTTTTTTGTTTTCTGTTTTTTTTTTTTTTTGAGATGGATTCTCGCTCTGTCACCCAGGCTGGAGTGCAGTGTCATGGTCTCGGCTCATTGTAACCTCTGCCTCCCAGGTTCAAGCTATTCTCTGATTCTCCTGCCTCAGCCTCCTGAGTAGTGGGGATTACAGTGCACGCCACCATCACCGCCACGCCTGGCTAATTTTTATTTTTGGTAGAGACGGGGGTTTCACCATGTTGGCCAGGCTGGTCTCAAACTCCTGACCTCAAGTGATCCGCTCTCCTCAGCCTCTCAAAGTGCCGGGATTACAGGCATGAGCCACTGTGCCCAGTCAAACCTGGAAGTTTTAGAAATCATGAATACAAGAAATGGGGGCCACCATCTCTCATGAATACTGAGAAACCTGACAGGTGTCCTCACTGAGCGTGAAGGCCGCCCCCATCATTAATTCATTCACTCATTCAGCAATTATGTCTTAAGTCTTGACGGTTTGCCAAGTTCTGGATGAAGCCCCGCGTTCAAAGCAGTAAGCACAACCCACAATCCCCCAGTCAGCACAACCGGGGGAGCCCAACAACGCACGCGTGGTTTCCTTGCCAAGTATCACTGCTGCGGTGAGTGATGGCGAAACAGAGGCAAAATGACAACGCAGGTCTCTCACTTCATGGATCACATCCTGGGATCCCCAAATCGCCACATTAATACTGATACACTGTATTTTATCTTAAAATAAGCCACGTCCAAACTGTGTGCCTCTAGCTAAAATAACTATTCCAAACTAGTCCCTGGTCTCTGTTCTTGCTAAAAGTACAGCTGTGTTTCTCCAGGTAGGATAATCGGGAAAGACAGTACAGGCTGAAATAAATTTTCTCAGGCCAGGAGAAAGGAGGCTCCAGGGACTGGCGTTAGCTTAGAAAGAAAACAGAAGGGGATGGAGGATGAGAGGAGAAAAGAACCACCTGTGGGAGAAGGGACGTGTCTGGCTCCAGGTGAAGAGACGGGAATTAGGCTGGGAAACTCCCCGGCTCCTGTCTCCTTCCCGCCTTCCCCTCGCTGCCATCCCCTCCTCTAATTCCCTCACCATACCCCATCCTGTTTGCATTACTGTCTGTTTCCACTCCACCCTCATTCTAAATGATTTTCCAGTCGATAGAATTTCACTGGAACCCAAAACTGCTTTGAGGAGACATGAAAAAGAGGAATAAGCAGAAGAAACAATGAGAATCCAAGGGAGATCTTTTGGGAGGGGTTTTAAACTGAGAAGGGCTGTGATCAGAGCCCTTTCTAAACACGTGCACCTTTGTTCAACTTGAATGTAATGACCATATGTCTTCATTTTATGTAATTGCATATCAAGATATAAATGAATATGACTTCAGATTGAAATTCTGAAAAATCAGTATTACACCAATAAAAGTACCGTAACCTGGTTCTCAAATGTTGCATGTTAAGCCAGAATCCCGGACGCCAGTGGATATTGTGATCGCCACTCTGGTAGGGCTGTAGGCAGAGTGCAGGGGCACAAAGTGGAGAATCTTTGCCCAGGTTGGGGTGGGCTTCCTAGGAGGGGTGATGACCAGAAGCTGACACATGAAGGATGGGAAATTAGAGAAGAAAAGGATATGAATATAGAGAAGAGGTGACCTCGTACCTTTGGGTGCTGTGACTTTGCTGTTGGTGCTCTGGCCACACAGGGAATGCTGCAAGCAGTGCCAGGGTGCTCCTCAGGAGGCAGTTTGGGACCCACCTCTCTGTGTTTTTCTTTTTCTTTTTTTTTTTTTTTCTGAGTGTGTCCGGATTCTGTTCCTTCTGGTGGGTTCGTGGTCTCGCTGACTTCAAGCATAAAGCTGTGGACCTTCGTGGTGAGTGTTACAGCTCTCAAAAGTGACACGGACCCAAAGAGTGCATAGCAGCAAGAATAATTGTTAACAGCAAAAGAACAAAGCGTCCATAGCATGGAAGGAGACCCGGATTGCTGCAGCTGGCTGGGGGGTAGCCAACTTTTATTGCCTTATTCATCCCTGCCCACATCCTGCTGATTGGTCCATTTTACAGAGTACTGATTGTTCAATTTTACAAACCTGTAGCTAGCCACAGAGCGCTGATTGGTGTGTTTTTACAGAGCACTGATTGGCATGTTTTACAAACCTCTAGCTAGCCACAGAGTGCTAATTGGTGCGTTTTACAGTCCTCACTACAGAATGCTGATTGGTGCATTTTACAATCCTCTTGTAAAACAGAAAAGTTCTCCAAGTCCTCACCCAATCTAGAAGTCCAGCTGGCTTCACCTCTCAATAGGGTCTTGCTCTGTCACTCAGGCTGGAGTGGAGTGGCCCAGTCTTGGCTCACTGCAGCCTCGACCTCCTGGGCTCAAGCAATCCTCCCACCTCAGCCTCCAGAATAGCTGGGACTACAGGCACGCACCACCATGCCTGGCTAATTTTTTTTTTTTTTTTTTTTAATTTCCTGTAGAGACAAGGTCTCCCTATGTTACCCAGGCTGGTCTTGAACTCTTGGCCTCAAGCAATCCTCTATCCTGTGTCTCCCAAAGTGCTGGGATTACAGGAGTGAGCCCTCTATACCCAGCCCCACCTAACTCTTTTTTTTTTTGAGACACAGTCTCGCTGTGTCACCCAGGCTGGAGTACGGTGGTGACATCTCAACTCACTGCAACCTCCGCCTGCTGGGTTCAAACAATTCTCCTCCCTCAGCCTCCTAAGTAGCTGGGATTGCAGGCACCCCCACCATGCCCAGCTAATTTTTTTTGTATTTTTAGTGGAGTTGGGGTTTCACCATGTTGGCCAGTCTGGTTTCAAACTCCTGACCTCGGCTGATCTGCCCGCCTCAGGCTCCCAAAGTGCTGAGATTCCAAGCATCAGCCACCGAGTCCAGCCCCCACCTAACTCTTCATGGACTGCAACACACACCCTAGAAGAGATGTGTGAGCAATTCTAAAAACAGACAATCCTTAGTATCCACTTCAACCCCTCAGAATATGAGCAGCACCCTAGGCACGACTGATTCCCAGCGGCAGCGTTTCTGCTGTGTCCCCGAACCTAAATGTATTTATCAGCACTTCAGGAACTCAAAAATGAATGTCAGAGAATGCAGCTGCTGATGTTGAAGTAGGCAGCTGTTTGTTTCCTAACTCTTAAATTTCACTAATATACGGTAACAAAGATGGAAACAAACCATGTCTTTCTGGTTATAGAGGGTTCTCTTCCTCTATCACTCACATGGACCTACAGGCTTCCCAGCAGAAATCTCCTTTCTGGGACTTTTAAGAGATAGAGAACACAGATAGACCTTGCCCCTTGGTTGGACAGATTCAAATATTTTGCTTGTTTTTGTTGTTTATTTTTTTTTAAATTTTTTGGTAAGAGACAGGGTTTCACTCTGTCAGCCAAGCTGGAGGGCAGTGGTGCAATCTCAGCTCACTGCAGCTTCAACCTCCTGGACTCAAGCGAATGACTCACTTCAGCCTCCTGATTAGCTGGGACCACAGGCACACACCACCACTCCTGCTAAGTTTTGTATTTTTTGTATAGACAGCATTTCACCATGTTGCCCAGGCTGGTCTCAAACTCCTGGGTTCAAATGATCCGCCCACCTCAGCCTGGGCTTCCCAAAGTGCTGGGATTACAGGCATGAGCCCCTGTGCCTGGCGTTGCTTTTCTTGTACAGAAAAAAAAAATTCTACCTCATTGTCATTTCCAAACATACCCTTAGTTCTGCCCCTGGAAGCAAAACAAATTGGTACTGGAAAAAATGAACAATCCCCTGGCATCAGGAGCCCCAGTTATTTTGGGAGAGCAGACTACACTGATTTTTGTTAAGTGTGGTGCAGATTTTTATAAGGGTGTTAATATTTGGTTCATAGAGAGACCAGAGAGAAAGATAAATAATTGTCGCATTATCCATGGCAGGTTTCTCCAGAAGGTGAAGGGAAATATGGAAATGGTCGGTGTTTGGGAATGAAATCCAGTTGTTCCTCATATAAAATAAGGTAATGAGAAATCCAGACCCGAAGTTCTAAGAAGAAAATGGGCACAAGTTTAGAAGGAAAAACTATCGAAGTAAATGAATGGGCATGTGGGATCCTGACATGGGGATATTGGGAAAACAGAGTAGACTGCATTTTAAGTTTAAAAAGAAGGGCATATAACACAAGTAAAGAGACATAAACAATTTAGCAAGAATCAGAACAAACCATTTAGATTCTATTTGGCAATATGGAGGCTTCGCTATTCTCAAACCATCCCATTACAAAACACCTGAAAATGTTGGAACCCATGAGACTGTAAGGGAGCTCACAACAGGCCGGTATCAAAGCTCAGCTGTGAATTCTGAAAGCTAAATTCTTCAAACTACCCTCAGGCTATTTGCCAATCCCGTTTCCACAGCCCTGTGGAGAAATAAAGATAAGCTTAGACCCACCAAACTAAAGAGTTGGAACAGAGCCCACCTGCCTCCCCTGCACCCACCCACTCCCTCAACACACAATAAAGCCAGAATTCCTAAAAGGCTATTCTTAAGGCATAAGAGTGAACTAGGGGGAAAAAAAAAAAGCAAACAAATTTGTTTCTCTTTGGCTTTGTGTGGAGAACGGGAACAGTCTCTACTGAAAATTCATGATCACAGCCCAGCCCATGATCTGTGTGATGTTGAAAGCCTCAAGCCAAGGCTTCCATTTAAAGTGGATCTAGTTTGTTACTTCCTTGGGCACCTGGAAAAAATAAATGCAAATTGTCCTTGGAGAAATGGACCTTAGTCTTCAGTAATTTTCCATGATTAAATTTGCATGGAAAATGAGCTCTTGGGGGAGAGAGAGAGTGAAAGAGAGAAAAAACATTCTTCTAGGAATAAAAATCAGTACAAGTAATCAACAGCTGAATTAGACTCCTAAATACTACAAATATGAGAACTACAAATATCAAAATGTATTAAAATTATGTTTAATATGCTGTATACTTTTAATATGTATTTTTATATTCTGAAATTCTACTGGTTATGAAGTGGCTACACTGTCTGGAGTATATACCCTGGGGTTCGTTGTCGTGCTCTGAGAAAGAATTCAGGACACAGACACATGTGGGTGGGTTAAGGAGAAGAAAGTTTAATAGAAGAAAGGAGGGAGGAGAGCAGTTGCTTGCGAAAGAGAGAGAGAGATGTCTGAAAAGACGGGAGGTGGTGGACTGTATCAGATTTTATAGGCAGGCTGGAGAAGGTGGCGTCTGATTTACATAGGGCTCACAGATTGGTTTGATCAGGTATGATGTCTACATAGTGTATGGGGAAGGCTGGTCGCCCCACTCTAATCTTCTTATGCAAATTAGATTTCTAGTTCATCACATCTTGTCCACTCCTTTACAGTACAGGTGGCTGAAGAGAAGATGGAGCTGCCATCTTTAACATGTCTAGCCCATAGTTCCTGCTGGCATTCACCCATACAAGCTCCTAGCTTGCAGGCTGCTCTTTGTTAGAAAATTATTTGGGGCTGCTTTTTATTAAAAAAAAAAAAAAAAGAAAGAAAAAGCCTTACAGAGGACCCTCATGCCCTTGCTATCTTCCTAAGTAATTCTTAACTTCTATATCGGTTACTTTTAAGGAAAGGAAAACAAGAAAAGACAATTAATATAAAAATAAATTTAAAACGAATATAAAAGAATGAATTTAAAACAAATATAAATGAGTAAATATTAGAAAAAAGAAGAACATACCATCTCAAAAGACCAGGATGATTTCAAAACTAACCAAAGCAAACTTCAGGAAATAAAAAATACAATTAGTAAGACATGAGCTTAATGGGTTACACAGCAGATTAGACTCAGCTGAAGAAAGAATTAGTGAACTGAAATTTAGATCTGAAGAAATTGCCTAGAATACAAGCAACGAGGTGAAAAATATGAAGACATGGAGGATAGAATGAAAAGTTCTACATATATCTGATTGGAATTCCAAAGAATGGAAAGAAAGTAATATTCAATAATATAATGGCTCAGAATTTTTCAAAACTGATAAAAGACTTGAATCTTCAAATGCTGGAAACATAATGATTCCCAAGCAGGATAAATAAAACATATGTACACCTAGATTCATTGCAGTGGTAATATAGACCCTCTAAAACAAAGAGAAGATTCTAACAGAGCAAAGACAGATCACCCTATAAACCATACAATCAGACAGAAAATTGACCTCTCAACAAGAAACACAATGGAACCAGAAGGCAAAAGAATAACATTTTTAAAGCACTTGAGAAGAAAAGAAAAGGTAGTGTGTTATATTTTAATCATATTATACTCACAGCAAAATTGTCTTTTAAGAATAAAAGTGAAATAAAGACATTTTCAGGTAAATAAAAATGAGAGCTGGCCAGACGTGGTGGCTCACGCCTGTAATCCCAGCACTTTGGGAGGCCGAGGTGGGTGGATCACCTGAGGTCAGGAGTTAGAGACCAGCCTGGTCAACATAGCGAAACCCCGTCTCTACTAAAAACACAAAAATTAGCCGGGCGTGGTGGTGGGTACCTATAATCCCAGCTTCTTGGGAGGCTGAGGCAGGAGAATTGCTTGAGCCTGGGGGGACAGAGGTTGCAGTGAGCTGAGATCTCATCACTTCACTCCAGCCTGGGTGAAAGAGCAAAACTCCATCTCAAAACAAAACAAAACAAAACAAAGAAACATAGAGCCTAACTGAAACAGACCTTTGTAAAGGGACTTAATATTCTTCTAGCAGAAGGAAAAGGATCACAGAGAGAAAGACCTGAGCTGCAAAAAGAAATCCTGTGCAAGAACCTGGTAAGTGCATAAGTAAATGTCAACAATAAACTGAACAAACAATTACGACAATGTCTAATATAGGGAGTTAACAAAAGGTGGAAACCAAGTCCTAGACAATGAATGCTATCTTGTAAGCAGGTAGTGACCAGTGACAAAGCATTTTAGGGTCCTTGTGTTGTCTGCTGGGATGCTGATAAAGGAGATTCAGCTTCTTGATGATCTACAGGCGGCCAGAACCCAGCCTGCTCAGAAGGGTTTAGAAGCCCTAAACCCTTATTCTTCCCCGGGCTGATAGCAAGAATGGCATTATATTTTGTTTTTATTTTACTCATTTTAAAAAAGTAAAACAAAGACCCTAAAGAGTTCAAATACAAATATCTTTTCTTGGAACTTTGTTCAGTTTAAGGTGGTTGATCCAGTGAGGAAAAAGGATCAGGTCTGTGATGGTTAATACTGTGTCAACTTGATTGGACTGAAGGATGCAAAGTATTGTCTGGCTGTGTTGGGTGTTGCCAACGGAGATTAACATTTGAGTCAGTGGAGCGGGAGAGGCGGTCCCAACCTCAGTCTGGGTGGGCACCATCTAATCAGCTGCCAGCGTGGCTAGGATAAAGCAGGTACAAGAAGATGGAAGAGTAGACTTGCTGAGTCTTCCAGCCTCCATCTTTCTCCCGTGCTGGATGCTAGGAAGCCCTCAAACATCTGACTCCAAGTGCTTCAGTTTTGGGACTCTTGGATGTACAACAGCGATTTGCCAGGGACTCTTGAGCCTTCAGCCACAGACTGAAGGCTTCCCTACTTCTGAGGTTTTGGGACTCGGACTGATCCACCACTGGCTTCCTTGCGCCTCAGATCGCTGATGGCCTGCTGTGGGACTTTACCTTGTGATCGTACGAGTACATTCTCCTTAAGAAGCTCCCTTTCATGTATACGTCTATCCTCAGCTGGGTGCAGTGGCTCATGCCTGTAATCTCAGCACTTTGGGAGGCCAAGGTGGGCAGAACACCTGAAATCAGGATATCGAGACCAACCTGGCCAACATGGTAAAATCCTGTCTTTACCAAAAATACAAAAATTACCTGGGCATGGTGGCAGGCACCTGTAATCCCCACTACTCAGGAGGCTGAGGCAGGAGAATCGCTTGAACCCAGGAGGTGGAGGTTGCAGTGAGCCGAGGTGGCGCCACTGCACTCCAGCCTAGGTGACAGAGTGAGACTCTGTCTCAAAAAAAAATTATATATATATATACATATATATACATCTTTCCTGTTAGTTCTGTCCCTCTAGAGAACCCTGACTACTACAAGTCTCAGGCTCCCCAGTTATCCTGGGATCAATGAGACCTCAGATTGTCAATGAGGAATCTACTTCCAAGATATCCATTCCTAAAACCGTAACAACACTCGCTAGATCCCCAGTTACACATTGTTTATTAGTAACAAAGAAATAGTTTCAGTATTTATTTATTTCCTTCCTTCCTTCCTTCCTTCCTTCCTTCCTTCCTTCTTTCCTTCCCTCCCTCCCTCCCTCCTTCCTTCCTTCCTTCCTTCTCTCTCTCTCTCTCGGTCTCTCTTTCTTTCTTTCGACAGGGTCTTGCTCTGTCACTCAGGCTGGAGTGCAGTAGCACAATCATAGCTCACTGTAGCCTTGAACTCTCGGGCTCAAGTGAGCCTCTTGCCTCAGTCTCCAGAGCAGTTGGGATGACAGGCACGCACCACCACACCCAACTAATGTATTTTTTATTTTTCTGTAGAAACGGGGTCTCACTATGTGGCACAGGCTGGTCTCCAACTCCTGGCCTCAAGCAGACCTCCTACCTCGGCTTCCAAAGTGTTGGAATTACAGGCATGAGCCACTGTGCCTGGCCACTTTTGCCATTTATTATACATAAGTTTTGCTTAGGCAAAAAAAAAAAAAAAATGTACAGTAGTAAACTCATGAAAAACTTCTTCCATGTTGCACCTGAGATGTTACCTCCTAACCTGCTTAGGCTTGTTTTTGTTTCTAGTTGTTACTAAACCAAGAACTAGAGGACAGAGGTCCCTGTGTACCAAAGGAAGTCCTCGTAGGAAGAGGGAAGCACTCGATGAGTCAGTGTTGGCAGAGCCGGCTTACGTTTTCTGCAGCTGTTTGGAAGGCAGTCAGGATTAATGGTGAACAGCTATCTTTCTGAACTTTATTACGGGGTAGCCCATATAAGAACAGGCACAGAATGGTTTTTGTTTTGTTTTACTTTTTAAATAACACCCCCGGATGCCCACAGCTGGAGGGATGTGAAATAATATCACACAGGGAGGGCTCTGGCTCAAACAGGGAATTCGTTTCCTTGTGGATTCCATTAGCAATCGCTCTTCTGCTGAAGAGCTGGGGAGGTGACACAGAGAACCAACTGGGATGATCGAAGAACTGTCCAGCTGACGGAGAAGGAGATCGTCAACAACCAACCTCAAATGTTTATAAGAAAATACAAGGAAGAAGTCTCTTTAGAAATATTGATGACAGGATGTCCTGAAAATAAATCCCAACAATTGCACATCTACAGACTAATTTCTTTTTTAAAAATTCAGATATACAAACTGCTGTTGCAATATGCAAAATAGGACAGGGTCCAGAGGGTGAGGGAGGTGGCCTTATAAGAGGCTAAGGATGGGCAGAACTTAGGTTTCATCAGAGTAACATCCTAAGTCATACCTCTTGGAAGGTTTTCACTAGTTTTTAAGTCAAGTAGAAAACAGAAGTTAATTTTATAATTTTCCTGTTTCACTAATAGTGTTTTGTTTTGTTTTTTTTTCCCAGGGTATTATGGTTTTCATTTCCAATATGGGTCCAATCATCTAATGTTTCATTTCTTCCATAAAATCCTAAGTACAAGAACGTCTCCAGGTTTTGTCATAATGGCTCCTGCACAGAGTAAAAGATAGGATGCTATTAAGGGCAAAATTCTGGTTTTTTCAAGGGGATGTAAAACTAGGAAAGCAGCCCCCAGCCAAGACGCCCAAACACAATTGTATTAGTCTGCTTGGCTGCCATAACAAAATATCACAGATGGGTGGCTTACACAACAGAATTTATTTCCTCACAGTTCTGGAGACTGGAAATCCAAGGTCAAAGTGCTGTCAGGGTTGGTTTCTAGTGAGGACTGTCTCCTTGGATTGCAGAAGGCACCTTCTTTTTTTTTTTGTCATTTTATTTTATTTATTTTCTTGAGATGAAGTCTCTCTCTGTTGCCCAGACTAGAGTGCAGTGGTGTGATCTTGACTCACTGCAACCTCCACGTCCCGGGTTCAAGTGATTCTCCTGCCTCAGCCTCCCAAGGAGCTGGGATTATAGGCGTGTGCCACCACACTCGGCTCACTTTTGTATTTTTAGTAGAGATGAGGTTTTATCACGTTGCCCAGGCTGGTGTCGAACCCCTGACCTCAAGTGAGCCACCCACCTTGGCCTCCCAAAGTTCTGAGATTACAGGCGGGAGCCACTACACCTGGCCAAAGCACCTTCTCATTGTGTTCTCACATGGCGTCTTCCTGTGTGGGAGTGGAGGAGAAGGGAGAGGAAGGGAGTAGGGAGGGAGGTCCCTGGTCTCTCTTCTTCTGCTTATAAGGCCACAGCCCTCTCTTACTAGGGCTCCCCTCTTTTGATCTCGTTTAATCTTAATTAACTCTCCAAAGGCCCTCCCTCCAAATACAGCTGCAATGCAGGGGGTAGGGCTTCGACATATAAATTCCAAGGACACGCGATTCAGTTCATAACAAAAGTATGGCTTTATGTAGGTTCATTTGTGATGTCTGACCTCACACTTGTTCGAACCTCCCAGTTGAGAGGAAGAGCACTGCCTTTGTCTTCACAAGACGTGGTTTTGAATCTTCTACCCCTTACCTACTAAGGTGATGTTGGGCAGGTTCCTAAACAAGCATTTTGGGAGGGTCATATACGAAACATGAAAATGTGTAGTCCTGGGCCCTGTGAATAGCAAGGAATGAATACCTGATAGTTCAGTGACTCTTCTGGATGATTGTGTGTGTGCCGGAACTGTGAAGTCAAAATGCTGTGTGACTGAGTTGGGTCAAATAAAAAACATCGATGACTATAGTATTGGTTATTGCAGGATAAAATAAAGCAAGTTGAATTTATTTACAGGGCTTTTCAGGGTTAGCTAATGCTCTCATATTTGTTCCTTCGTACCAAAATATGAACAGTTGGGCTGTCAGAAATATGTTCTTCATCCTATTTTCTGAAGCTAGCTGCATTTTCCTTTGTAAAGTGAAAGAGGATTAGGATCAACAGGTAGACAAACTAGCGTATATGTGTCTTTCTTGGAGAAAAGCAGAACTCAGCCATTTTTCTAACAACCAAACACTCTGTCCTAAAGCCCTTTAAACTGATATTGTGTTGAATGATGTCACTAATGGTAATTGACAGTTTGCTGGAAACCATCTCTTGAAAATTCTCCTTTTCCGTTCAAGTCCTGTTTATTTTGTCACAGAATCAGAAATCAAGAAACTTCCAGAAAGAAAATGTGTGTGTGCATATGTGTGTACGCACATATGTTCTGGCTTTTAAACTAGGAAGGTCATTTGCAAGAGAGGGAGAAAAAAATGCAACAAGTAGAAATGAAATTAGACCTGTGTTTATACAGTTCTCCTCATTGGCCCAGGACTTATTTTTGAAAGTTTGTAAACTGGCCTTCCAGTTTAAATTGAATAAGTAGGTGCAGCTGAGTAAATGGAGAGACCTGGGTTTGCAGCCATGTGTTTTCACTTTAAAATTACATCGAAGAGGAACAGAGGGGGTTAGAAACAAAAATAAGAAAGGGAGAGAGACGACAGTCTACGTTTAAAGGGAAAATGTGAGAAAACGAATAGTCAAAACAGAAGTCCACTCTGCTCGGCCCCAAAGGGGTCGGCAGCCAGTCCACCATGACAGGGGAGACAGAACAGCCTGCCCGGAGCTATCCCCACAGACCTGGGGACGAGGGGAGAGCCTGCAGGCAAGGAACAATGAGGTGCTGCACTGGGCCTATAAAGGCCTGGAGACTTCCAAGCTGGCGTGGATTTAAGACACCATCATCTGGAAGTCTCCCCACAGCCACCTGGGGAAATCCACTCTTCTGCTCAACTTAAAGACCAACTCAGCTGATCCTCAATAAGAACACTGACTTTCTATAGTTGCATGCCCAGTAATAAAGATGAAGATGGGCTAGTGGTTTTAGTTTTCAACAAAAAAGAAACAGAGATTCGAAGCCAACAACAACAGTTGGTGGAATCATTGCATAAAGTTTTGGGAGGAAACCAGACCCTTACTGTAAATGTAGAGGGCACTAAAACATTGCCAGATGATCAGACAGAAGTTGTTATTTATGTTGTTGAGCGTTCACCGAATGGTACTTCAAGAAGAGTTCCAGCTACAACGCTATATGCCCATTTTGAACAAGCCAATATAAAAACACAATTGCAGCAACTTGGTGTAACCCTTTCTATGACTAGAACAGAACTTTCTCCTGCACAGATCAAACAGCTTTTACAGAATCCTCCTGCTGGTGTTGATCCTATTATCTGGGAACAGGCCAAGGTAGATAACCCTGATTCTGAAAAGTTAATTCCTGTACCAATGGTGGGTTTTAAGGAACTTCTCCGAAGACTGAAGGTTCAAGATCAGATGACTAAGCAGCATCAAACCAGATTAGATATCATATCTGAAGATATTAGTGAGCTACAAAAGAATCAAACTACATCTGTAGCCAAAATTGCGCAATACAAGAGGAAACTCATGGATCTTTCCCATAGAACTTTACAGGTCCTAATCAAACAGGAAATTCAAAGGAAGAGTGGTTATGCCATTCAGGCTGATGAAGAGCAGTTGCGAGTTCAGCTGGATACAATTCAGGGTGAACTAAATGCACCTACTCAGTTCAAGGGTCGACTAAATGAATTGATGTCTCAAATCAGGATGCAGAATCATTTTGGAGCAGTCAGATCTGAAGAAAGGTATTACATAGATGCAGATCTGTTACGAGAAATCAAGCAGCATTTGAAACAACAACAGGAAGGCCTTAGCCATTTGATTAGCATCATTAAAGATGATCTAGAAGATATAAAGCTGGTCGAACATGGATTGAATGAAACCATCCACATCAGAGGTGGTGTCTTTAGTTGAGAGTTCACAAACTTGTGTAAAGGTTTGTGAAGTTCATCTTCTTACTGTATCAGCCCTTCCTTAAGAATGAAACCGACCACGTGGAGGGAAAAAGAAAACAGTTCTCTCTGGGCTTGGTTTTTTGAGAAGTTTACTGACAAATTACTGTTCATCAAATCTGAAATACAGTCACCTCACAGCTCTTCAAAGAAAACCTTTGAAAGATTTATATCGAAAAGCTGTATTTACTTTAAAAGGAGAAGTGCATAATTACCAAAATTGTATGTACTATTGTACATTTTTACAACAGCATTTTCTTAAACATAATCTGTTTAATGATTATTGTCCACT
>NW_012115311.1:6155590-6157211 GCF_000951035.1 Colobus angolensis palliatus | reverse complement strand
CCTACTTTTCCTCTTAAGTTAATTGAGTGTCTTTTTTCACTTTTACCTAGAGTGTTTGGATAGAGGCCATGACTGAAATATTCCAAATTCACCATTTTTCCATGGCCCATATCCATAATTTCAACAAAGACATATATATATATGTGTGTGTGTGTATATATATGTGTATATATAGAAAATCTTAATTTCCACTTCCCAAATATATTGAGTTTTCCTTATTAAGTTCAGATACCATAGAGACCAATGTTTCTCAACCTTGTTCTTAGTAGAAACACCTAAAAAAAAAAAAAAAAAAAAAAAAAAACACTGACTTTCTCTGTAGCTAGTTGGTATTGGCTAAATTGTATCCCACTTCCCAAAATTAGTATTTTGAAGTCTCAAGCTCCAGTACCTCAGAATGTAACTATTTGGAAATAAGGGCTTTAAGGACGAAATTGAGTTCAATGAGGTCATTAGGGTAAGACCTTATTCCAGTCCAGCCGGAAGGCAGGTGTCTGCGAGCCAAGGAGAGGCGCCTTAGGAGACACTGACCCTGCAGACACCTTCACCTTGGACTTCTGGCCTCCAGAACTGTGGGGAGATATGCTTCTGTCATCCCCTGCCACTCAGTTTGTGGTATTTGGCTTGTGGGTTATGGCAGCCTCAGCCACCTGATACACTACTGAAGACAACCCCACCTATGACTCCAGGGAAAGATGGGCCGTGTTTTTGCTGGCACCGACACAGGGAGAATAGGGTAGCTTCTTCCTCTGACACCAGCGGAATCGCTTCGTTTCTGCCTCCTTAATGGCACGGGGCACATTGTAAAAGCTATCCGGAGACTGTAATGATTCATGAACTTCTGGGTGATCCTAAAAGACTTCCCTCAGCTTACCCCTGCCATGTCCCTGCTATGGGTAAACTGTGTCCCCCGACCCTCCCACCTCAAAAGCTATGCTAGATTCCTAACCCCCAGGACCTGAGAATAGGATCTTATTTGCAGATAAGGTCTTTAGAGAGGTGATCGAGTTTAGGTAAAGTCATCATAATGAGTCTAATCCACTGTGACCAGTGTCCTTATAAAGGGGAAATGCGGACACAGAGAGACAGGTGCAGATGAAGGCAAAGAGTGGGTGATGCAGAGGCGGAGGAAAGCAAAGCTTCTGGGGAAACCCCCAGAGGCTAGGAGAAGGCCTGCAAGAAACCATGTCCCCACATTGACCTTGAACTTCGGCCTCTAGAATCGTGAGACAATACATTTCTGTAGTTCTGCCCCCCCGCCCCGAGTCTGTGGTACCTTCTTACGGCAGTTCCAGGAAACGAACGGTCCCTCTTCCCAGGGTCCTTCTCCTGTGAACCTGATGAGAATCAGCTTCGGGGCGTCCAGTCCGCACATGGAGCTCCCAGAAGCTGTGGGGCCCAATGGCTGCACACATTTGGTGAGAGCTGCAGCAACCCTCCGTCTGCTCACACTCAGCCCACCAGTCTCCCACCCACCCCTCCTAATGGCTCTGAATCGCCCCCATGCCCCTCTGCTTCTTCTCTCTCCACGCCCTTCGTGCCCACGGCCTTCTCCACTCCTCTTTTAGGCTTTAGTTCCCCGAAGACTTCCGGTTCCCTTTCTGGCCCCTCCCTGGCTGGC
>NW_012115311.1:6093573-6155415 GCF_000951035.1 Colobus angolensis palliatus | reverse complement strand
ACCCTCACCCCCCCACCCCCGGGCCCTGCCTTCTGCGGATCCCTGAACTCGAGGCCTGGCGCGGATTGCACGTACTCAGTAAATATTCGCTGAAAGAGTAAATAAAATGAAAAATCGTGTTGAAGGGTGTGATGTAAAGACAGACGTATTTGTCTATGACTATGTAACAAATTTCCCCAAACCTCGCAGTTTATTCTCGCGGTTTCTGCGGGATGGGAACCGGAGGCTCAGCTGGGTTCCAGGCAGGCTGTTGGCTGAGCCTGGCTGCCACACCAGAGCTCCGCTTCCAGCACGCTCACAGCTGCTGGCTGGCCTCAGTTCCTCGCTGGCAATGCAGAGACCTTGGCTCCTCACCACCTGGGCCTCCCCGTGGGTGGCCTGCATGTCCTCGGGCATGGTGGCCAGCCTCCCTGGGCGAGGGCAAATGACCAAGCTAGAGAGCCCGAGATGAAAGCCACAGGCTCTTGCCACCTAACTGTGGACAGGACGTATGGTCACTTCTGCTGAATCTATGGATACAATATGGGGGAGGGATTACCCAGGGTGTGAATTCCAGGAGGCCAGAATGATCAGAGCCATCCTGAAAGCTGCCTACCCAGAGAGACAAGGGTTCAAATCCCAGACTTTCCATCAACGGGCTCTGGGCAACACTGGCCCCTCTACAGATCTCCTTGGTTGATTTTCAGCTGAATCATGACAGCTAATAATTGGAAGGCGATGGACTGTTCAAATGGTTGCATATGTTGCCTCATTGAATCCTGCCATCAGCCCCCAGAGCCAGCAAGTAGTACCCACGTCTACTTCAAAGGAGAACAGCTGCACGTCCCTTGCATGGTAAGGGACGGGGATGGGGGCTGCAGCCTTGAACCTGAGTCTGCCTCTCACTCCCTCCCATGGTTTTTGTTTTTGTTTTTGAGATGGAGTCTTACTCTGTCACCCAAGCTGGAGTGCAGTGGCACAAACTTGGCTTACTGCAACCTCTGCTTCCCAGGTTCAAGTGATTCTCGTGCCTCAGACTTCTGAGTAGCTGGGATTATAGGTGCCCACCATCATACCTGGCTAATTTTTGTATTTAGTAGGGACGGGGTTTCATCATGTTGGTCAGGAGCGCCTGACCTCAAGTATTCTGCCCACCTCGGCCTCCCAAAGTGCTGGGATTACAGGCATGAGCCACCACGACTGGCCCACTCCCATGTTTTTAATATGGGAAACTGAGACTGCTGGACTGCTGAGCCTTCCGCTGAGGCCTCGGGTTGAGGAAAGGGCTTCCACCTTGCAGTGGACTCACCCCGCACACATTCTGTCTGCTTTTCCTGTGCTAGGAGCAGTGCCACGGGGCCTGTGGATCCTCAGGCAACAGAAACACTCATCCTGTGGGGACAGCCTGACTCCTCTGGTCAGAGGTGGGCAGTTCTGGCTGCTTCTCAGAGTCACAGTCTGCAGGAATCAACCCTGGCCCGATGGCACAGTGTCCGGTGGCCGCGTGGACTAACTGGCTCGACACGCACCACAGCCAGGTCACAAGCTGTCACTCTCAATTCACCTTTGTTTCCAAACATTTGTTTCTGCCATTTTAAGGGGAGGGAAGGGTTTTAGACCAAACCAGCTCATGGTTTGGGGCCACTGACTGGAGGCCGAGGACACCTCCTGGGGGCAGTGAACAGGCAGTGAGAGGGACTGGAAGGTCACATTTGCGGCCAGAGCCCAGGCTGCCCTGGCGTGTCCGGTAGGACCATGGCCAGTCCTACTGGATGGCTGCGTATCCCTTTTCCCTCGGTAGCCACATTTCAGGACCCTTGATTTCTTTGCAAATTCCACCCTGCCTGGCCAGCCCCCTCACTCTCGTGCCGACCGCAGAACCAAGTCTGCGCCCCTTCAAAGGCAGAGTTGGAGTAATTTTACTTGACAAGACTGCTGCCTGCCCTCCTCCTCTTTCCTCATCCGCCTTCCTCTCTCCTGACCCTGTTTATTATTATCAGGAAAAAACAATAGGTCCGCATTTAAACTTCAAAGAAAAGCAGGGGGTCGGGTTTCAAAAAACTGCAGAGGCCTGGGCTTGGGACAGCTCCATCCCTCTCTCTCCCCTGAACTACGGGGAACCTGGGGACGGATTTCAACTCTCTGCAGCCCAGCACTAGCACTCAGGGTCAAAGTGAGGCCCAATCTGTGACCACAGAGGAATTCTGGAATGTGGTGATGACCAACAGGAATTGTATGAATGCCCCTCTGTGGAGAAGCCTGAGAGAGAAAGGCTCACAGAGGGCAGAGGGCGGAGGGCGGAGGGTGGAGGGTGGAGGGTGTGGGACCAAGTTCCTAGAATAAGGCTGTGGCCCATGGTAAGGGCCTGGATGGGGAAGGTCAATGTTAACCCTTTGAAGGGCCCCTGGGAAGTGAATCAGGTTCAGAGCCAAAGGCTTTCCCACATAGATGTGTTCTAAAGCTGGCAAAGCCTCTGATCATCAGCCAGTGTCAGGTGTCACAGCACAGCCAAGCGACCAGACCAGCAGATGAGACCTTGTTAATCCCCAGTGCTGATGAGTAACTGTTCTCCCCGTCACATACTGGGTGTGTTAGGGGGCCCTTAGGACTCGTTCCATTCTGCCTTAGCCCACGATGACTGGAAGGCACAGTTCCCGTTCCCCAGATGAGCCTCAGTGTGGTGTTCTCATTCCTGCCCTTTGAGTACATCCACCCAACCTACTGATTTCCCTTGTTTAATAGCATTTAAAACTGGGTGCGTGGCTCACACCTATAATCTCAGCACTTTGGGATTTTGAGACGGGAGGATTGCTTGAGGCCAGGAGTTCAAGACCAGCCTGGGAAACATAGCAAGACTCCCATCTCTACAAAAATAAAATAAAATAAGATAAAATACAATAAAAATAAAAAAATTAGCTGGGCATGATGGTACATGCCTGCACTCCCAGCTGCTCAGGAGGTTGAGGCTAGAGGATGGCTTTAGTTCAGGAGATTGAGGCTGCTCACTAGCTATGACCACGTCACTATACTCCAGCCTGGGTGACAGAGTGAGACCGTGTCTCAAAAATAAATAAATACATAAAAATAACATTTAAGCGATGGAGGGAGGGAGATCCTTGTGGCCTTTATCCTGTGTGGCTAAGCGGACCTTCAGAACTCCAGCTGACATGTCAGGGACACCTTGGGAAGGTAGAATGGAATAACTAAACAGGACTTGGTGCTGATGGCAGACAGGCTCCACTCCAATTCACCTCCAATGCTAGCTCACTCCATCTCCCCTCCACTGCTAGCTCGCTCCATCTCCCCTCCACTGCTGGCTCGCTCCATCTCCCCTCCACTGCTGGCTTGCTCCATCTCCCCTCCACTGCTAGCTGGGCCTCTTTGAACAGGGCCCATAAGATAATTGAAACTTTCAGCTTATCTCTAGAAAGGGGAAAATCATACCTATTTTGCAGACTTTATTCAGAGGGAAAGAAATGCATATAAAATGTCTAGCATGGAAGTCAATGTTCAGTTCAATAGTTTTCTTTTTCCACCTTCCCCTGGAAGTGATTCATCCAGGTGGCACTAGGAGGATCTTCGCCGCAGAGGGCATTCGAGAGATGACAACTCTAGACATCCATGCAACTTCTGTTCTCGTGCTTCTGCTGTTTTCAAATTCCACAGTCACAGACTGCACCCTGGAAAACTCAAGACGCCCTAGAGTGAGCTGCTCTGAAGAATAAAGTTGCTACTTGCATGCTACCTCTGGTTGCCACCCCTGGTTGTGTTTGGTTGCCACATAATGAAATGATTTTCCTCCCCTCTTTTATTTCCTTTCTTTCTTTTTTTCTGAGACAAATGGAAAAATAATTTGATCCCCTCGAATCTTTTCACCCTTGGTATTTTCCCCCTTCACACCCGAGCACCGCCCCTTGATAAATGAGAACACATGTGCTGAAATCGCGGCCTTCACCCTCCAGACTCAGGGTCCTCGTGCTCTCGGGGGGACACATTTCCTTTCAAACCTCCAGAATAAATTCATCACAGCAGGAAGAACATTGTTTTTCTTAAAAAAAAAAAAAAAAAATCAATTCCTGTATCACAATTATTTCATTTCAGAGGGAACTGCTTCCCTTTCATCTAAAGCTTTCTTCTCTCCAACTCTGCAGTCTTTGACTGTGGCGATCCGGCACCCTCGGCCCGGCTACTTTTGCAAAGTCCACACTGATTCATTACTTCAGAGAGCCAAAGGGTGACACATGCATATTTTGAATATTACCCTGTATGTAGATCTGTCTCTGGCTTGACTTAGGGGCTTCTAACCGCCTGATGTATTGGCACTCACATGCTTTCGATAGTGTGTGCATTTTAAAAATCATCTTCAGTTCTTTCATTTGGAGGGTCAACTTTCTGAAAAGGATGCTGGGAACCATGTTCTTTCACTGTTATTTCTCAACTATACCAGCCCCTTTGCAAGCAAACCCCTTTTTCCTTAATGACAACACACAGTGACAAATGCCCAGTGCTGTAAACATGAAGCTCCTTGATTTGACCGAGACTGTCTGTAGCTGACATCAGAGAAACAGGACATCTTCTTGAACAAAAACACCCACTTGAGAATTCCTATAAACTTCCTTACGCTTTGTTTTAAGGAAAACCACCTGACAAGAAGCATACTTGTTCCTCGCTGCCAGGCATCTTTCTGTTTATGTAGCCTTTGTTTACATGTGCCCCCTGTTAATAACAATCAATATTTAACAGATGCACTCAAGCACCTTGGAAACTAATTTTCTTTCAAACGCAAGCACTTTCTGGGAAGGAATAAAAGGAGAGGAGAGTCGAGTTGGCAGCCCTCCATCGCGTGACCATTTATTGTCATGGAATGTAGCAGAAGACGGCTCCTGCTATTTCCTTTTGATTTCAGTGTGTAAATCTGCTCTCACCTAAAGCTTGACCGCATGACAGTGCAGACACACATTAAACTGATTATTTCTGTCTGAGCTGTGTGTAGAATGTGCACTCTAAATTGCACATAAAAATGTTCTCCAAAATAGTACCACCTGCCTGCATGAGGATCATTTTCTTTCACAAAGGCAGACTCAGATGTGTTTCTAGGATTCGGCAGCCTCCGGGCTGATGAAGGTTGCTGCCCTTTCTGTGTCGGGTACAAGCCGGGCTGGACTGGGGCTGCTTCTCTTCTTTGTCCCCTGCCTTCCCCTCCAGGGGGAGATGAGGACTCTGGTGGCCTCGCTGTGGTGTCTTGAGCTCTTGCTTAGAAGAGGGTTTCAGATTCCCAGGGAGCAGCTTCTCCTGATCAAAATGAGAGAGAACAGAGGAAAGCAGGGTGGGTGAGTAAAAGGGGCTGGAGTGAAGCAAGTGGAGAACAAAGAGACAGAAGAACGTGAAAGTACAGCACAAACCATCACAGCACAGGGAAGAGCACCTGGAGAAGAGGAGAGAGAAACAAATCTAGTGAGGAAGACAGAGAAAGGAGGATAAAACTAAACACTGGGAGAATGGCTTCATTTTTTAAAAGGCAGAATGAAAACTAACCCCAGAAAAGGCAAGATCAAATTATCATGATTTCTCCAGATTAGCCCATTTTTCTCCAAACAAATGCCGTGCCCTTGCCAAGAAAAAGAAGAGAAAGATGTTCAGAAGGAGAAAGAGAGGTGTTTTGCCCATATAGGGGCAAGCTGCGGGATGTCATTCTCAACAGAGCGCTTCCCTGACTCACTAACTCACACAAGGACCAGAGTAAAGGAAGTCATCTCATCCCATCTTTGAGGGCTGGGCTTGCAAATGCTTCTGATTTTCTAATATTTGGGGTTATGTGCAGAAATTTTCTTGGTCATGCTATGCTCTGGATACATAGCTTTGAGGATCTAAACACGGAAAATAGAGGCTGCCCCTTCAGTTATAGTTGAAAAATTGAGGACCACAACTTTTCTGTCACGTCTTTATTAGCTGGGAGGGCTGAGGCTACTCTGCTCACTTGCAGACTTTGGGACTTCTGGTTTCAGCCCCTAAAAGTCTGGGTCCCTTCATCCTCATCCCCAGACTGTGCTTTTTGCTTCTATTTCCCATTTTAGCCAAGCTTCTAAGAAGTAATCTATATCCGTCTGGGCTCAGTGGATCACACCTGTAATCCCAGTCCTTTGGGAGGCCAAAGCAGGAGGATCGCCTGAGGCCAGAAGTTTGAGACCAGCCTGGACATCATAGGGAGACTCCATCTCTTAAAAAAAAAGGAAAAAAATACAACAAAAAGGCTGGGCACGGTTGCTTACGCCTGTAATCCCAGCACTTTGGGAAGCTGAGGCGGGCAGATTACCTGATGTCAGGAGTTTGAGACCAGCCTGGCCGACATAATGAAAGTCTGTCTCTACTAAAAAATGCAAAAATTAGCTGGTGTGGTGGTGCGGGCCTGTATTCCCAGCTACTTGGGAGGCTGAGGCAGGAGAATCACTTGAACCCGGGAGGCAGAGTTTGCAGCGAGCCAAGATCACGCCACTTCACTCCAGCGTGGATGACAGAATGAGACTGTCTCAAAAACAAACGAACAAACAAAAAACCCAAACAAAACAAACAAAAAATAACAACAAAAAATAATAATCTATATCCCTATTTCTGCATCTGCAGCTCATGTTCCCATATCAGACGTCTGTAAGTCAGCTTCCCTCTCCCACACCCTGCTATTCCCCACACCCTGGCAAAGTCTAAGCCCCACGCCCAAGGCAGAGGGAGCTTTTCAGTCCATTTCTTGTTTTCGTGGTGACACCTAATGATGCTGACAGTCCCTTGTTGAATCTGCCCCTCTCTTGAGCTTCCTGACACCATCCTCTCCTGTTCCCTCTGCCTTTTCTGACTGGCCATTCTTCCTCTGTCAGATACCTGTTTTGTTTGGCTTGGTTTGGTTTTAGCTCTGTGGTGGTTAATTTTATGTGTCAACTTGCCTTGATATCTGGTCAGACACCATTCTGAGTGTATTTGTGGGAGTGTTTCTGGATGGGATGAACACTGAATTGGTGGAGTGAGTAAAGCAGATGCTCTCCCCAGTGTGGGTGGGCCTCATCCAGTCTGTTGAAGGCCTGAATAGAACCAAGCCCTGAGGAAGGAGACGTTCCTCTGTCTGCCTGGTGGTCTTCAGGCTGGGACATTGGTCGTCTTATGCCTTCAGATTTGGACTGAGACTTACACCATTGGCTCTCCTGCTTCTTTGGCCCTTGAACTATAGATCTTGGGATTTTTCAGTACCCCCGAGAAGGAGGGGGAGAGAGAGAGAGAGTGGGAACCTAATGGTTCTGTTTCTCTGGAGAACCCTAATACAAGCCCATTCTTAAGTGTCGGTGTTTCCCTCCCCTACATCTCCCTCATAGCCAAGTCTCAGATGAGTCTTCTAACCCAGGTCCCAGGCACATCTCAGCCCTCTGAGTTCTGCTGCTGCACCCTAGCTGTGGGTAAACTATTTTCACCAAGGTCATTGTCACTGGCTGAATAGTGGCCTCACAATATATCTGTGTCCTAATCCCCAGAGCCTGGGAATGTCACCTTATGTGGCAAAAGGGACTTTACAGATGTGATTAAATTAAGGATTTGGGGATAGGGAGATCATCCTGGATGGTCTGGGTAGATCCTACGTGTTATCACGAGTGTCTATAAGAGACAGAAAAGGGGGTTCAAATTCAAAATTAGCCCCTAATTGGATCATAGACCTAAATGTAAGAGCGAAAAGTATAAACTATTTGAAAGAAAACATAGGAGTAAATCTTCATGACCTTGAATTAGGCAGTGGTTCTTTATATCTGGCACCAAAAGTATAAGTCACAATAGAAAACAGATAAACTAGACCACATCAAAATTAAAAGTTTTTGTGCTACAAATGATAGTATCAAGAAAATAAAAAGGCAATCTACAGAGTGGAAGAACATATTTGCATATCATAGATATGATAAAAAAAAAAAACCCTTGCATTTGGAGTATGTAAATAACGCTTACAACTCAAAAATATAAAGACAAGTAACCCAATTTAAAAATGAACAAAGAATCTGAACAGATCTTTCTCCAAAGAAAATATACAAATGGCCAATACGATCATGAAAGAATTTGCAACATCATTAGTCATTGGGAAATGCAAATCAAAACCACAGTGATATCACTTCACACCCACCAGAAATGGCTTAAATAAAAAAGACAGACAATAACAAGTGTTGTCAAGGATGTAGAGAAAATGCAACCCTTATTCATTGCTGGTGGGAATGTAAAATAACATAGTTGCTCTGGAAAACATTAAACTTAGAATTATTATGTGACCCAGCAATTCCACTCCTAGGGGTGTATGTGTGTGTGTGGTTTATATACACATATGTGCCTACATATGCATGTATATAGAAAGATGGATAAAAGATACATATGTGTATATATATCCAAGATAAATAAAAACATACATGTACACGAAACTGGTATGCGAATGTCCATAGCCGCATTATTCATAATACACAAAAAGTGAAAACAACGTAAAGGCCTATCAACTGATAAATGGATAAGCAAAATGTGATCTATTCATATGATGGAATATTACAGAGCAATGAAAAGAAATGAAATCCAGATACAATGCTATGCTGTGAATAAACCTTGAAACATTATGCTAAGTGAAAATAGCTACAAAAGACCATGTATTGTATGATTCCCTGAATACGAAATATCCAGAACTGGCAACTCTATAGAGCAGAAAATAGATTACAGGTTACCTAGGGCTGAGGTTTGGGTGGGAAATGAGGAGTGACTGCTAATGGGCACAGAGCTTCTTTTTCAGATAATGAAAATATTCCAAAATTAGATTCCAGTGATACATAAATCTGTAAATTTACAAAAATTATTGAATTGTATCTTCAGGTGCTAGAATTATATGATAGGTGAATTATACCTCAATAAAGATGTTAAAAATTAAAAAATAAAAAAGAATGCCACCAAAGTGATGTGTCCTTTGAAGGTATCATATCCTCAGGGGGTCCCGATGTCCCTTTATTTGCTGACTTTGATCATTTGGATAAAGAGTCATCTGCCAGATTTCTTCACTGTCACATTAGTATTTTTTCCTTTGTAATTAGTAAGTGCTTTGTAGGAAGACAATAAATATTGTCTCTCATCACATTCCATGCATTAATCTTAGCATCCATTGCTGATTCCTGCCTGAAACAATGATTACTGTTGGGTTTGCTGAATGGTGATTTCCTGTTTCCATCATACCTTCCATATTTAGTAGCTGGAATTCTACTGGAAGGAAGACTTGTCCTTCCCCTGCCCCCATTTGTTTATTTATCCAATTGTTTATTTTTGTTACCATGGACCCATGGGTTCTTATTTTATTCTATGGGTTGTAACAAACATACACACATTCACTCACTGGCTCATCAAATATTTACGGCGCTCCTAGCACCTGTCAAACACTCTTCTGGGCTTTTGGATTTCACTGTTGATCATGATGTCTTGGCCAAGACAGCTTTTATTCTCCTTGAAGAAGCGCCCGCTCCTCCCTGAGCTGACACAGGTACCTCCCTTGTCTGTCTCCTGTGCACATACTTGCACGGGTCCATGCACTCAGTCATCTCCCTGTTTCTGGATCTCTCTGGCTGGCCCAGAGGACCCTGAGGGCAGTTGCCCACATTGAGGATCTTGAAGACACAACGCTGATCCTAGAAGACACTCAGCTTTTGCTTGGGGCTGGGTGAGCTAGTGAGGGAAGGAGTGAAGGAATGAACAAACATTGCTAGTGCTCAGATGCAAATCATAATATTAGAACATTGTCTGAGAAGCTCAAAGTTTAACTTTTGTTTGTCCTTGAGAGGCTGCCAGGTGTCTGGTATATTGGTTTTCTATCCAGAATGGATATAGGAGGAGAAAAAGGAAAGAATTCAATATACCTCCGAGATTTCTGGCTATGAGCCTTTGGTAGAAGGCGGTGCACACACTTGGGCTGGGGATCCGTGTAGAGAAGATCTGTGGGTTTGACAGTGTGGGGCTGAAGAGGAGCCCCCGGGACACCCAAGTGGGAGGTCTAGGAGGCAGCTGCAGACCTGGGCTGGAGATCCCCAGAGAGGATAGGGTGGGGTCGGGGGGATAGGGACGCTTTGGGAGTCATGGGCCTCTGTGGGGAGGAGTAAGCCATGGGGAGCACGGGCATGAGCAGAGAGAGGAAGGAGGAGGGCAGGGAGTGAAAGAACTATGGCAACACCAAGGGTGACACCTCAAGCCTGAGGAAGAGGCTGAGAAGACTTTCAAGGAGAGAATGGTCAACAGAGCCAAGAAGCGCAGCAGGAGTCCCCAAGACAGAGGCTGACACGGGCCAGGACCTAGGTGGGGCAGGGAAGTTAGGGGATGGGAGGCCTATTTCAGAGACTGAAATGGGATGATGGAGAGGTGGAGTAGGTGGAAGGGAAACTTATTCCCTGAGGTAACTTGAATGCCAACAGGACAGAGACCTGGGGATACCTTGGTGGAAGCAGAGGATCTACTGATTAATTCTTTAAAGGCCATGGAGGGTCTCGAGTATGTTCACACAACAGAAAAGACTGGGCCAGGCTGGGCACTGTGGCTCACGCCTGTAATCCCAGCACTTTGGGAGGCCGAGGCAGGCGGATCATCTGAGGTCAGAAGTTCAAGACCAGCCTGGCCAACGTGGCAAAACCCCGTCTCTACTAAAAATATAGAAATTAGCCAGAAGTGGTGGTGTGTGCCTGTAATCCCAGTTACTCAGGAGGCTGAGGCAGGAGAATCGCTTAAACTCAGGAAGTGCGGAGGTTGCGGTGAGCCAAGATCATGCCTTTGCACTCCAGCCTGGGCAACAAGAGTGGGACTCTGTCTCAAAAAAAATTAAAAGAAAAGAAAAGAAAAAAGACAAGACTGTGCCAGTAGAAAAGAAGTGTCCTGGTAATGGATGGAATCATGATTAGCAGGAGGCTAAAGACTCAGGAGGAGAAAGGGTTCAGGGCCTGGATGGCAGGGACATTGGACAGGGAGGGCCTTGCCTTCCTATGAGACCCGAGGGAAGAGCAAGGTGAGTGAGGTGCAGGGGAGCTTGAGGGAGGAGGGGCAGGGGCAGGAAGCTGGGGCCACCTTCTTTGAAGGCCTCTGTGTTTCCATGTGAGGAGGAGGGGAGGTCACCTGCAGGGAGCGGGAATGGCAGGCTGGAGGCCTTGGATCCCTTCGTTGCTGAGTGGCTTCCAGAGACATCACGGATGCCTGATCCCACTGCTCCCAGCAGGCTGCAGGAGAGAGAAGGGGGGTGGGTGGGGTGGGAGGAAGAGCTAGAGGGAAGGAAGTTAGAGTACAAGAGCAGCTGCAGGGCTGGCCTGTGGTCAAGGGAGGGACCCAGGAAGCAAACCCAGGGGAGCCAGGGAGGGAGCTGGAATAACGGGGCTGTGACCAGCAAGTGGGAGGATGGAGTGGGGTGGGGGGGTGGTGTCGGGGGAGCAGCCGGTGATGACAAGATCTGGGTGTGGCTGTGGGTGTGAGTGGCTGGGTTTGCCAGAGACTGCGGGGGTTTAGGAAGTGAAGGGGGCATTCCAGGACACCAGATGGGGAGACCCCACCTTGGAGGCTTCAGCTAAGGTTGGCCAAAACAGCATCCGGGATATCCAAAGACAGATCCTGCTCCCACCCTGGGGCAAGGAAGCAAAGGAAGAAGACCGGAGAGTGATGGGCGGGATGGGGTGGGCCCTCAGAGGAAAGGAGGAGAGAGAGAGGAAGGGCCAGGGGACAGGAGCAAGAGGTGGAGATGGACTTGTGTTGCCTCAGTGGGGACGCTGCCTTAGAGAAGCAACACTGCTGCCTGGCCTCCGGTGACTTGGAGGCTTGCCTCCCAAATGTGAGCTCTGCATGCACCTCTTCTAAAGGCAAAGGATTCTCCAGGAGCCCCAGTTTTTTGTTGTTGTTTGTTTTGTTCTGTTTTTGAGACAGCCTCACTCCCTCACCTAGTGAGCCCAGTGCCATCTCGGCTCACTGCAACCTCTCCCTCCCAAGTTCAAGCAATTCTCCTGTCTCAGCCTCCCTAGTAGCTAGCACTACAGGCACCCACCACCACACCTGGCTAATTTTTGTATTTTTAGTAGAGATGGGGTTTCACCATGTTGGCCAGGCTGGTCTCGAACTCCTGACCTCAGGTGATCTGCCCCCTGAAGCTTCCCAAAGTGCTAGAATTATAGGCCTCAGGTGAGCCACTGCTCCTGGCCCCCAGTGTTAAGGGGGGTAGAGGGTTAAATTCAGTACAAGCACCTCAGGCTGTTCAACTCCTATGAAACCTATATGCTGGTGTCCAACTTTTATGCCCAGCAAGAGGCTGATAATGGAATTTTGCTGAAACAAAATCATTGTTTGCATCACAGCTATCATTCAGTCTACTGGAGTCCAGTTTCTTTTTACTTTGGCCTCTTGCCCTTTGTCCTTATGATGATTCAGTTTCTCCTGCCACTGGATTCTGTCTGATCTGCTTTGAAACCTTTGATTGTGTGGGGTGTGTCAGTGGCACCTGGTTTCTACCTGATGCGGTATAGCTTTTGTGTTCTGCAAGTGCTGGTGACTGGCAGCTCTTAGTGGAACTTCTCACTTGTGGATTCACCCTTCGTGAAAAGCACCACCTTCCCCAAGGTCACATCCCCTTCCAGGGTCCACCCACCCCCAGTGATGGTCGGTGTTGAGTATTGATATGATTTGGCTATGACCCTACCCAAATCTCATCCTGAACTGTAATTCCCATAATCCCCAAGTGTCATGGGAGGGAGGGACCCACAGGGAGTTAATTGAATCGTGGGGCGGTTACCCCATGCTGCTGTCCTTGTGACTGTGAGTGAGTTCTCACGAGATCTGATGATTTTATAAGGGGCTCTTGCCCGCCTTTTGCTCAGCACTTCTCCTTCCTGCTGCCATGTGAAGAAAGGCATGTTTGCTTCCCCTTCCACCATGATTTTAAGTTTCCTGAGGCCTCCGCAACCGTGCTGAACTGTGAGTCAATTAAACCTCTTTCCTTTATAAATTATCCAGTCTCAAGTATGTCTTTTTTTAGTAGCGTGAGAATGGACCAATACAGGTATAAAGCCCCAACCACCTCCCTCAATATAAGATGACTCTGAAGGGTCGCCCAGCTCAGGAGCCCCTGTGTGGGGTTGACTGAGGCCTTCCTTTGTTGCAACGGCATCACAGTTCAACTTCTCTCTGCTGGGCTTAGCTGCCTTCCCTCCCTGACCAGTGTTGATCCTTAGAGCATTCCCCAATAGACTTCCTGTATGCAAGCCGTATCTTGGAGTCTGATTCTTTCTACAGTTGCTAGACTTAATGCATAAAAATGCAAGGTGCCCAGTTAAATTTGAATTTCAGATAAACAAGGAATAACTTTGTGGTATGAGTATGCTCCAAATACTATATGAGACAGTATACTAAAAAATTATGCCCTGTTTTTCAGAAATTTAAAATTAACTGGGCACCTCACATTTTATCTGGCAACCCTACTTCTTAGGGAGCCCAAGCTGGGTCATGAAATGATCCTTCATGGCCCTCATAGGCTGTGGAAGAGGAGCCCTGTGGTTTCTATGGCAATGAAAGAGCACAGAGGTTATCGGAGGCATGAGCACCAGGGACACGTCAAGATCAATGGAACATCCCATCTGGAGAATGGGTTGAGGACTGGCATTGCTGGTGGAGCTGAATGAGTCTCAGTGGTGGAGGTGAAACTGAACAGCTCTCCAAGGAGAAAGCTCCCACACTGCCCATGTGAAGGCAACCACCTCTGGTGAGGTTGCCAGGAGAGCACAGCATGAGCACCGAGGGGCCAGGAGCATGGCCCCACCATGACAGTCACAAGGGGAGACTGCCCACTTCCTGCTCAGGAGTTGGGGAGCCCACTTTTACTGAAGAGGAGGCTCAAAGCCAAATCACACCCAGTCCTTTGCTCAAAGCAGTTACAGCCCCTTTCAATGATAAGGACTGGGCTTTCAGTGCTGAAATAAGTCTGTTTTAGTAACCAAGAATGCCAAATAATTATAGAATCAGGTCAAAATGTTGTGATGAAGGGACCTTTGTTGGCCTTAAGAAAAAAGTTTCAATATGACATTATCAAGGGGCAGTTACTGGAAGGAATAAAACCAATTTATGCTTATGTCCAATGAGTTATACTTTCAATAAATCAGTTACAATTATTATTATCATGTCAAAGGGCTTTTAGGCCTGAGAAACTAAGTTTTCTAATATTCTAAGCAAATATGCCTGCTAGTAATGCTTACCAGAGATAAAGGAGAAGAGAGCTCGGTCCTTACTCCTTGGCCAGGCCATCCCCTCTTCCTGCCCTCTCAGCCTGTTCCCACTGCACTAGCTCTGGGAGTCAGGGAGGGGAGTGGCTTTTGAACCAAAAATGTGCTCAGGTCTTCCTAAAGAGCTTGCCTCACCCTATTACTTCTTCAAATTCTTCTCACCCATACCCAGCTCTGCAAGTCACTGCCAGCGTGGCTCTCTTCGGGACATTGGTGACCTGGTTGGTTCACGCCTTTTGTACTGGTTCGACTCTTCCTTGACCACTTGGCAGTGCCTGAAGTAGCTGCCTGCCCACTTCTCCTGATGCTCCTCCTCCTGGGGGACAGGACTTCCTGCCTCACCCAACACCCTCTTTCTCTGTTGACTACCTCCCTCCTCTTTCCACCTTGGGGAAGGTACTCATTCCCCAGAAGGCCATTCTCAGTTTCCTTTCATTATTTGTGTTTTTCTGTGTGATACTTTATTTTCAATACACTTTTTGCATATCAGCTTTATTTCAGTGTAGCTTACCTACCATGAAATTCATTTTTTTAAAGTGTTTGATTCAGCAGCTTCTAATAAAGTCATACTGCTGTGCAAGTACTGTGGCTGTGGGTGTGAGTGGCCGGGAGCCAGGGTGGGTGTAGGAACTGAAGGAGGCATCCCAGGTCACCCAAGGTGGCAGCCCCGCCTCCACGACCTTGACTGAGATTGGCCAAAATAGTGTGCAATGTATGTGAAGACAGATTCTGCCCTTAGCCCTCAGGCGGCATCGCAGCGCTTGTGTTCAAGCAACACTTCTTTTACTTAATAATGGTCCTAGAGCTCAAGAATACTGTGCCTAATTTACAAATTCAACTTTATCATAAGTATGTATGTATAGGAAAAAACAGTAATTCAGGATTAGGTACTCTCCATGGTTCCAGGCTTCACTGAGTGTCTTGGAATGTATCCCCTCTGGATAAAAGGGGACTACTATATGTTTTATTTATCTTTTGAGGTTTTTTTGTTTGTTTGTTTGTTTGTTTTTGAGACAGGGTCTTGCTCTGTCACCCAGTCTGGAGTGCAGTGGTGAAATCTCAGCTCACTGCAACCTCCACCTCCCAGTTCAATTGATTCTCCTATCTCAGCCTCCTGAGTAGGTGGGACCACAGGTGCACCCCACCACACCCAGCTAATTTTTGTATTTTTAGTAGAGACGGGGTTTCACCATGTTACCCAAGCTGGTCTCAAACTCCTGGCCTCAAATGATCTGTCTGCCTCGGCCTCTCAAAGTGCTAGGATTACAGGCCTGAGCTACTGTGCCCAGGCTGTTTTGAATTTTGAACCCATGGGTGGCAATCAGCCTAGCTGAAATTCAGGAGTTCCAGTCTAATGAGAGAAGAGAACACATGCGTGGGACAGCTGGGCAAACAGAATCAGTAGGACACACACTCAAACCCATGCATCCCTACGGATTGATTGTGAGGAACTGTCTGGCTAAGAACGTCAGAAATCTTTAGGGCAGGCTTCCAGAAGGCAAGATCAGAAGCAGGCAGGGGCTCCACAGACACAGGCAGAAGCTCATGTCTGGAGAAGGCTGAAGCTGTCTTTAAAGTCTTTGAGAGTTATGCCCATCCAGGGTAGTCTCCGTAACCTAACGCCAGCTGACCAGGGGCTTGAAGCACATCTGTGAAATTCCTTCACAGCAGCATCTATCTGAGTGTTTGAGTAACTGGGAAGAAGGATATGTGTGCTACACAGGGCTACTGCTTCTTTTCCATCCTCACAGTCTCCTAAAAGCATGTCTTTTGTGGGCCATCCTGTCTGAAAACATACAGGAAAGGGAATTCTAAGAAATGCAGTTCAGTACAGTAGTGTATCACAAAGCCATCACGCCTGTGGTCCCAAATTGAGGAGACCCATAAAAGTCTCTAGTTGGCCCAACTCAAGTCATATGACCAGCCCAAGTCCAACCACTGTTGCCAGGGCAACAGGTAGAAGGACTGGGCTGAGTCATGTGACCGTCTCGTGACTAGGAAGGGGAGGATACCATGATGGGTGGCCCCATAGCAGCACCTGATTGAGATGGGGAAGGAGGAGAACCCCAAAAGAATTGGGGATACTGAAAACCTAACACAACCTATATCATCATCTTGGATGCCCCATAGGACTGAGCACCATGTTTGGTACTTAAAAGGCCTTCAGAAAACACAGCTGGCAACTGAGGTAATAACTCAAGTGAGACCCATGGATTATATTAGTGCGACCATTTGTCCACTCACTGCCATTGGCTGGACCCAGCTGAGAGCCAAGAAAAGAGCAAGTCTCTCAGTCCTGGAGGTTCCCACTGACACTTTGGTTCCTGCACATCAGGAGTGGCTTCTCAGCAGTGAGTGCCTTTCCAATGTTCAGAAACAATTGTTACTTGCCAAGACATGTTGCGTATCTCCAGCGCAGACTGCTGCTTATTCACAGTTTCCTCTGGAAATCTCTGGCAAACACCATCTGGCTTCAGCGGGGGGACTGAGTCCTGGTCTTTTGTTGCTCCATGGCCTCCTACTTAGGGAATTTCACCCCTCCTCATGGCCCTCAAGGAGAAGGCCCTCCAGGTCTGTGGGCCCTATTTGGCAAAGGTGGCCATTGTGTGCCCCGAGTCCCGGTGGCATCATCCCCTTGGTAAATCGGGGTCGGGGAAATGGTGCTTAGCTCTTAACCCATCAGGGTTTCATGATCCTTTTCATCTGTGCAGTTCCAGCAGGGAGAGGAGCTGTCACCGTATATTAGCCTGGTCTCATCCTCCACGATGTTGACAACTCCCTTGCAGAAGTGATGTTGCATCCTGCCTGTACGTTTCCTCCACGCCTAGGACGGTAGTTTGATTTTAAAGGGCACCAGGCAAATGTTTGCTGATGAATATTAAACAAAGGAGGAAATGATTTTCCAGCCATCACAGGAGGAGGTCAGAAGGGGTTGGACTTCACTCCCCTTTAATCAGAGTCAGTAACTGAGCTAAAGTTCTAGCCTGCAATGCGCGGTACTCATGCAAGGTGGGTTGGCGGTGCTAGCGGCGTGGCTTCTCCCACTGGATGTTCTTTGCAAGCCCCCTGTCCTTTTCTTTTGATGCACTTACTGGAGGAGCTTGTACTTACTTATAACACATGCCTTTCATTCTGCCTCTCTCTCCTCCTGGACTATAAATTCTGTGGGAATAGGGACAGGGCCTCCTCACCTGGCCCACAGCAGGCACTCAGTAAAGAAGTGCTGAAAGAATGAACACATTCTTCGTGTCATCTGGTGAGCATATTTAATTAAAAATATCAGTGCTTTCTAGGAAGACAAATGAGCTCTGCCACAATCTTTTTCATTTGAAATTCTAGTTCTGATTCTGACTTTAAACCAGTAGTGTTTATTGAGTACTTGCTATGTGTCAGGCATTGTTCTACACTTTTCACTTGTATATTTAAAAAAAAAAAAAAAATCCCTGCTGGAATGCTCACTTTACAGCTGAGGAAACAAAAGTGCAAAGAGCTCAAGTACTTGCCCGAGGCCATGCCGCTGGTAAGAGGTGGAGACACCTAAGAATGAAACAGATCTGCCCCCTCCTTTGTGTCTAGACCGACAATGCAATAACGTGAGTCTACCAACTCCCAGCAAGGCCACGGGTAGGGGTCTTGAAAGGCACCACGGAGCCCAGAGCTAAGCTGACTCTTCAAACTCATCACTCTGATATTTCACTTCCTGTGTGAACCACTCAGCAACATTCCTGAACTCCCCCTTTCTTAAAAAAAAAAAAAAATGTTCTACATATACTTGCCAAATGATCCAGCAATCCCACTAATGGCTGTTTACCCTCAAATAAATGAAAACATATGTCCTCACACAAAGTTCATAGCAGCTTTCTTCTCAATAGCTAAAAACTGGAAACAATCTAAACGGCCACCTAGTGGTGAAAGGATATTCAAATTTCACTGTGCCCATATAAGGAAATATGCCTCAACAGCAAAAAGGAATCAGCTGCTGATCCGCGGAGCAATGTGGATGAGCCTCAAAGGCGTCCTCTGTGTGAAACAAGCCAGACACAAGACACTCTATAAACTGTGTGCTTCCATTTATGTGATATTCTGGGAAAGGTAAACTACAAGGCCAGAAAACAGATCGAAGGTTGCCAGGGGCTGGAGGTTGAGGGGTGGAAGGTTCATTGCAAAGGGTCACAGGAAGCTTTTTTTCTTCCTTGAGACAGGATCCTGTTAAGTTTCCCAGGCTGGTCTTGAACTCCTGGCCTCAAGCGATCCTCTCTCCTCGGCCTCCCAAAATGGTGGGATTATGGGCATGAGCCATGGCTCCTGGCCAAGGAAACATTTTTGGGAGGTGGAGAGAAGGGGCTGAAAGCTTGATTGCAGTGGTTGCACTCTACTTGTTGCCAGATTGTACACTAAAAAGGATGAATTTAATTGTATGTAAATTAGACCTCAGTAAACCCGATTCTTGTTCAAAGTAATTTTTAAAATCTTTTATTTCAATGTATAAAATTGGTTCTTCTATTCCTTTCCTTATAAATCCAAGCAATAGTTTCATTCTTTAAAAATGCATAATGTAAAAATAGCATTAGGAAAGCTGCCTTGAAATATGGATACTAAATGCATCCCACTGGGCAACTTCAGCAAACCGCTGGGTCTTCCACCACAGTTAAAATAGCTCCTGCTGTCCCCGGGGCAGGAGTGGCTTAAGAAAGCTTTTAATCCAGGAGTGCATGTCTGGATCTTTGTGTTAATCAGATTCCATATGACTGAATGACCTTTTTTTTCCCTCTGGTGGAATCGTGAACATTTGGGAAACCGGTTTAGCTTTAGTGAGTGTTGCAGGGTGCAAATGAAACTGTATTCAACCCAGGATTCAACTCAGAGAAAAACAGGAGAAAGGTCACAGGATTGGTGCAAGGACAGTGGGTCAGTGTCAGGGGCTAGGTGACTGGGGAGAAAGCTTGCTGTCCCCTCTGAGTCTCCTCCCCCAAACCTCAGCCTCCCCTCTTGGAGACCCATGCCATGGCCCCAGGCAACGGAGGCAGCAACACAAATAAATAGAAGAGCTGTTTCATTAAAACCTCCTCCAGACAAGGCGAGCTCTGGATGCAGTCTCCTGTGACCTCTGGGTGAGAGGAGGCGGTGTGTTAAAGACAGGATTACCCCTGAGGCCAGTCTCTGCAGCGGGACAGGGACAGGGCAGCCGAAGGTCAGCTAGGGCAGCTTCCAGCTGGAGGGAGATGGCAGGACTCAACGTCACCAGCAGCTTCCCAAGGAGAGGAAGCCACTGCAGCTGGAGCAGGCAGGAGCCTAGTGCGTACCCAGAGGTAGCAAGCTCACTCAAACCCCTGGGCCATATGATGAGCTGGGGCGGGGGGTGGGGGTGGGGAACTGAGGCAGCCTGGGATTCCTGCAAAGTGGGTAGGCCCAGAGTCACACAAAAAATTGCTTTCTTACTGTGATATGTATCCTTCCCCAGCTGGTGTGTGGCTGGGGATAGCACAGACCGCAGGCACAACTTTTAAGTAACTGGATTCTGTGCTGCAAAACATGGATGTGCAGCCACATGACACCTCCCACCCTCCAAAATTCCCACCTGCACTACATACAAATCTCCTTAAAGATTCCCGTGCATGTCTTCCTGCCCCGGCATGCATTTCCCGGGAGCTCTGGTGCGTAGCAACTGAATGAGCATCCAGGCCTGCTTAATTAATAAAAGGAACCTGCGTACATCTGCAATCCTTCCAAACAATTTTAGCATTTCTCTCATTTCTACGTGGAATTCAGCCTGTTAGCACAAAAAACCATGCTGCACCAAATGCTTGTTTTAGCCTTTAAAAGAAAAATTCTTTAAAATACAGGTTTTTTTGGCCGAGACGTTTCAGGAATTTCTTCTTCTGAATTGTGCTCACTCTGCTTGGTATCTGGGAAACTCCAGGCCTAGCATAAAATACAGGCCTAATATTTGCTGAATAAACTGTGACCTTGGGTCTGTTGCTTAATCTCTCCCCGAGCCTTAATTTTGTCATCTTTAAATAAAGAGAATAATACCACTTCTGTAGGATTGAAGTGAATAGAGACACAATATATGTAAAACATGTAATACATTGTAGCCGTGAAGACATTTAGCACTTTACATGTCAAAAACCACTGAAAAGGAATAGAGACCTGCCTGTTCAACCCAGACCTGCCACAAAATTGTTGATTGACCTTCAGAACATCCCCAATCTTTCTATCTTGTTGTAGAGACACTGACACCGGTGGCTTCAGGATTTTTCTCTCACATTACATGAGATTATCCGGGTAACAGCAGGTTGAAAAGTAGGAATTGTTATTCCATTTCTACAGCTCTGGGATCAGTGTGCTTCCTCCATAGTTAAACTTTTCTTGCTCTGGGAACTGACCCTTCTTAGCTATCAAATTGATCCATGTTTCTGTAAGAGCTCACCTTGGTCCATCTATACATTTCATCTCCACCTGAGTTCAGCGCGAGCACTGCCAAGCCCTGCCAGGGTCTCACAGCCCTCCTGAGAAACACAAACATGCCCGTGTTCATAAACAAACACTGTTGTCCCTCTTGTTTTTTTTTCTTAGGAATTGCTACACACGCGTTCCCTTTTCTGCACCTCGGTGTGTGGAGGCTGGGCTGTATTTATTTATTTATTTTGCTCGTCCATTCTCGTTGGAGGCTGTTTCCCTCTCGTCATCTTTTGGAGCTGTCACCCTTTGTAGATCATTCTTATTAAGCATTAACTTGGTGAATGGATGAGCATCACTTGGGAACAGTTCTGGGATATTACAAAACATTAAACAGTCAGTGCAAACATCTGCAAAACTTGGCAATCCACTGTGGTTTCAATGAGCGAGGGGCCAAGTCCTTGACAGGCCTTGAGGTCCTCAGAGAACGCTGTGCAGGAAAGATTTATTTGGGGAAAGGGCAAGAAATGTCACTTTGCACTTCAGGTATGAGGTGGAGGGGGTCAGCATTTGCAAGCATGAGTCATTGTCTAATCTTAGCCTTCATGGGTGTTGGCTAAGCTGCCCTCAGCCCCATTCCAACAAGTCCTTGTAACGGCTTTCAAAGAGGCTTAAAATCCAGGATCACCTCTGGAAGATTTGAGGAGCAGGTGCCATCTCTGGGCCGGGCCTGGAACACTTATTCTCTGGGTTCCAGAGCCTGTCCTCCCACCACCTCTGTGCTAACAGGGGCTGGCATCCCACTCTGTACAACTGAGTCCCTCTGAGCCACCAACATTCCGGACTGGCGAGCAGTGCTGTTTCAGCGAGTGAACCTGCTGAACCTCCCCCTGGAGTCCCCAGCAGTGCGGCGGACACTCGCTTGTTTCCAGAGCATGACTTTGCTTCTTGCTGCCTCACATCCTTGTTCAGTGTAGGGAGAGCAAGCAGGCCCCTTTCCCAGCAATTCCTGGATTCTCCACAGAAACTCCACAGTAACTCCACAGTGATGCTGTTTGGGTTTCATGAAGGGGATGCTGGTATTTGGACCTTTCTTCTACCCGTGGGCTTTTAAGGCAACGTCTCATGCTTCTAAGATCATTTTCCTCTGAAGGCTGGACCTTGAGATATTGGATCCCCATTTATGATCATGGATAAAACATTCCCTCCAATTTCAGAGTATTTACTTCAGAGCTGAGGAATGTTTTCTGTACTTTATAAAATCCCATATGCGTTTAATGGTTAATATTTAGCTGTCACTACAGGGCCACATGGTGACTTTCCTGGGCTCTAGGCAATTTTGCTTTCATGGGTTTCTTCCTCTGTTCATTAAATAAATACATATTTGTATTTGTGAGGGGTACCAGTGCAATTTTTTGCATGGATATGTTGCTGTAGTAGTGACGTCTGGGCTCATGGAGGCTGCCCATGGTCTTGGATCTGGTCTTGCAGCCTCACTAGGAGCCCAGAGGTTCTCGGTACCTGCACTGCAGCATGAAGTTGGTTGCAGTTGTTTTTCTACTCCAGTTAGAAATGTCCCATGGCTAGGGTTCATGTCTGATTCACCTTTCAATCCCATCCTCACTTCTATACCTTCTGTAGATATTTAACAGAAGTTTGTGGAATTAAATTGAAGTTCTAAGATACAGTTTCACAGTCACATCCCAGGAAGCTTTGGGAAGTCAGCTCATGACTCTGACTAGGAGCTACACGCGCACAGCGCTGTGAGTTCATCCAGAAGACAAACGATGATGCCGGTTCCTTCACAACCACGTGGTGGAGACACATCAGGGGAAAAGCCTTGTGCTCAGGCCAGGGATCTGGAGCCATCAGCCTTTCCTTGACCCCTAACTCCAAGGCCTTGGACAAGTTCCTTCATCTTTGTTTTTTTTTTTTTTTTGGCTTGTGAATTAAGGTGATAATAATAACAGCAACCTTGTGAAAAAGAGAACGCATGTGAAGATGTTAGCACACCACCTGGGACACAGGGCATATTCAAGATGTTCGTTCACTATTCTCGGTAGTATAATCTTGTCCTATATCCGTGTTGAATTATCACCTACATCTTAATGGCTCTATTTCCAGAAATTTCTGCAATCAGCTAATATAGTACGTGTTCAAAATCAAACTCCTTTTCTTATACTTGGAACTTATGCAGAAATAAAAACTGTGGACATCTTGATATGGTAGAATAACTTTTTTGAGATTTTAATGGAGATAATATTAACTGGTTTTGAATCTCTCTCCTGGCAAATCTTCCTTCTTTTCTCTCCTCTCCGCTGCGTTGCCTCGGGGTGAGATATTCAAACACGTAAGGTGTGTCCTTTTCGCCCATGCTGTAAGCTGTTTGAGGACTAGAGCCAGTGCCTCTTATTTTTGTTCTCTCAGAGCCTAGTAAATTCCACTTACGGGGGCAGGTGTGACACAGATACACCGTGAGGCTCCCAAGGGACTGTAGCCTGAAGGATGTTAAGTGGTGGATTTAACCAGAGAACTGAAGTGGTGTTTGGGTTCACAGGTGATGGATTTAGCTCAAAATTCTATGGATAGAGGCTTTCCCACCAAGCTATAGCGTATCTACCCCTTTGCTGCCTCAGGGACTTGCTGTAAAGAGAGGTGCAGGGCTCGGGCAGCGGATGTAAAGCTGGAAGCAAACTTTCTGCGGCACCTATTGGAGCCACACACAAACTGTTCTAAGAGCAAACTTGGAACTTATGCAGAAATAAAAACTGTGGACATCTTGATATGGTAGAATAACTTTTTTGAGATTTTAATGGAGATAATATTAACTGGTTTTGAAAATCTCTCCTGGTAAATCTTCCTTCTTTTCTCTCCTCTCCGCTGTGTTGCCTTGGGGTGAGACAGCACAGCTGTGAAAATCTAGAAGGCAGAGGGGAGCTGCCTCTACCTTGGCTTCCCAAAGCCTTGACCCACTAAGCTATTGTTAGGTGCCTCCGAGGCAAACCGGAAGGTACAGGAAGTTTCTCTCAGGGAAAAACCTCAAGAATGGAAAAGAACTTCCTCCACTGGTATCTAGAAAAAAACATGCTCCTTAAGACTAGGAATTAAATCCCAGGGAAGTTGGCTGGGGGGTGGGGGGGCATCCTGAATATTTTCCTGGACAGAGCCCTGAGAAGTGAAAACCCCAGAAAGGATTTGAAAAGGGGGCTGAGCCTCATGGGAGCAACAGAACGAACATTACCTCTGCATCTCCATGCAGGGCAAAGGGAGCCTCGTGCCTGTGGACCGGCTCAGCAGATGTCTCAGGTGCGGGGAGGGGGGCCTCCATGGACACATGACTCAGGGACCACATTTCCTCCAACCCCCTTGTCACAGCACTAGTTAAGTTCATGCAGCTTCAACATTACCCTGGGAAAAATGGGGACTGGAATCCCTGGATAAATGGAAAATGTGTGTCTTTCAGTCAGGTAGAATAGTGTCTTGAAACAGAAATTAATTTACAGAAAAAATGGGAAAAGTCCTATTTCTTACACTATTGAATGTTTGGATGAGATTCATTTTGGCCACAATAACAAAGACCCATGCCAAAGATGTGAGCACCAGCAGAGACAATCCCTCACGATGGCCAATGGCCTGGGACCAGAAGAGGACATAGTGTCTCCATGGATGACAGAAGAGTCCTTTTGATCACACTGCCTCAGTCTCTTGTGAACAAGAATAAGAACTTGCAAAAACTCCTATAGTAAATGATAGAGATGTACTTCTCTTTTCAAAGTACCAATCATTTCAAACAAATTCTCCTGGCAGCTCTCCTGTCTGGTAAACAGGAGATCCTGGGTAACTGACTGAGGTTCTAACCCAGTATATCCGGTTAGATCCGGCCTCCCCCACAGGGGCCACCATTTTGGCGTCTTATTTCATTTCTCAGTCAGCTCCTGACATTCGTAAAAAACTTCAAAAGGTAGAGGATGGTCCTCAGACACCAATACAAGACCTAGTTAAATTAGCCTTTAAGGTCTATAACTCCAGAGAGGAGACGGCTGAGGCACAGCTCCTAGCAGCGGCTTTACAGCCCAGTCGTAACCCCAGACCAGAGAGCACACACTCCGCAGACTCCAAGGCTACGAAAAGAGCCTGCTATAAGTGCGGCAAGGCAGGACACTATGCCAACAGGTGTCTGCAAGGTCCCCGAGCCCCAACGCAGCCTTGCTATAAGTGCAAGGCATCAGGACATTGGGCCAGTGAATGTCCTAACCCTCGTCCACCAGCAACCCCCTGCCCTGCTTGCCAGCAGGGCGGACACTGGAAGTCTGATTGCCCCAACCTGAGAACAGGTGCTGCGTCTCCACGTGACCCCCTTTCCCAGGATCCTGGGAGCTCCTTCCAGCTCCTACATCTGGACGACGACAACTGAAGGTGCCGAGACTCAGGGACCCCCATCACCCTCGCCAAGCCGTGGGTAACTCTCCTGGTAGCGGGTAAGACAATTAATTTTTTAATCAACAGCGAGGCTACCTATTCTGTTTTGCCATCCTTCTCTGGACCTAGCCTTCCATCCAATATCTCTGTAGTAGGAGTAAGCGGAAAGCCATCCATTCCACGAAAAACTCCACTCCTTAATTGCTGCCTGGCCAACAACTACTTTGCGCACTCGTTCCCCATTTCCAGCTAAAAAGGGCCCCTACCGAAAGCAATCAGTGGAAATCAGTTTGGCTTTCCCCCACTCGCCTCAAACTTACTAAATTTTCTTCACTATCTCATACTCCCCAACCTTGCCAGGACCATCCTTCTGGGTTTTGCCCATATTCCAACAAATGCTTCCATTCCTCATTCCTATACTAATACTGTGCCTTATTTTATTCTTCATCCATACGTCCAAATACCAACCATGGGCCCCAACCTTAACGACGCCCCTTAACAGCAGGAAGTAGCCAGACAGACCACGGCGCCCCTTATCACTATTACCAATAAAAGGTTGGACTGTTTGGACGAACGGAGGCAGGATGGCGCACTTCCAGGTTCTTCTTCACCAACATTTCCCCCACGCGTGAAAATGCAGGGGGCGCCCGGGAAGGTGCAGACCAACCGGGCATGCGCCAGGTGACGTCAATCTGAAGAGACCAAGATTTACCTGGTCGCACCTGCGGAACGCCCCCCGACACGCCCGTGCCCCGCCTATCGCCCTCCCACTCCTAAAAAAGCCGCTCCGGACGGATGCCACGCACGGACTTCCCAGCTTCCCCACTCCTGTCGGGACTGCCGGAACTCCGTCCGAGAGCTCCACGGGCGACTCTGTTGGCTTCCTTTGCCAGAGGCCGACAGACTTCTCCCTACCCACCTCCTTCCCTGGAGCTAGGTGACCAAAAATAAACTTGCAGTTTTGCTCCTGGCCTTTGCCTACTCGCTGATTCTTTTGTGCTCACTCTGGTGGTCTTAGGAAAACAAGTCAGCAGCATGATAAAGATTTGAGTTAAAGAAGCCCTCCAAGATTGCTTTATCTAGAATAGTCAGGACTGGGTGAATGCTACCTGGCTACTAGAGTCAAGATTTTGGTGCCCAATGTAGATACAACCAAATGAGCAGTCTCTCTATGTGATGAAGAATGCTGCCCCAGCCTGCCTTATTGCTGATTCATTTTGTTGCTGGGCACATGCCAGGTGCTCAATACATATCCACTGAATGAATATGAATGAATGAATGAAGCCTCCTTGATTGCCTTGGGCCAATGAAGTCTGAGCTTCTCTGGAGTCCTTTGTTGTTCCAGGCCAGTAGAATTGCTTCTTGATTGGCAGGGCCTCAGGCACCCAAGCTGCTGTTGATGATTCTGGCCCAGGTCTACTGAGATGTTACAGAGGACTGGCTGGATGATGACCTCCTGGGCTGAGTCAGACAGCGCCTCATTTAATAAATGACTAGAGTACTGGTATATCCCCAGCACAAAGAGTAGAGGTATATCCCCAGCACAATGCCTGGCACATGATAGGCGCCAAACAAATGTTTGATAAATTAAATGGTCATGTGCTAAAATCATGCCAGATAAACCTGATGGCTGAATGAATGAATGTAGAAAAAACTTCGCATCATCAAGGGGCAGTAGGTTGGCAATCTCTGATGTGGGCTACTTTTCACAAGGTGCTTACATTTTTAAAAACTTCCATTTCTGAAGTCTTTGAATTTCCAGTGGGAAACTGTGTCAAGCAAGCCAGCACGGCTAGGACTCCCAGGTGCTCAGGGTAGAGTGCAGGCTGGTTCCCCTGGAGGTGCAGTCCTCTGCTCCACCACTAAGGTGCAAAAAGTGGGATGGTGAGGAGATGGGAGGAGTCTCTGATTATGCTCAAGAGATGCCTGAGGCTCGGAGAAGAATCCTGGAGCTCAGCAAACAAAATGCAGCCTAGCAGATACTGCAGGCTGAGTTGGCTGCTCCTTCAAGTTCGTTGGGGGTGCTGGAAGAGGGATCCTGTTGGTCTTCCGGTCCAGTCCCTGGGGACTGGGATGATGCACGGGTGCCCCCTGGTGGTCTTCTTACCAAACTGCAGGCTCTGAAAGCAGGGTGGTCTCCGTCTGGGGAGTGGTCTGTCCACCCAGAGGAGCACCAAGAGTGGTGGCCTATAGTCTCAGCTACTCGGGAGGTTGAGGTGGGAGGATCCCTTCAGCCCAGAAGTTCAAAACCAGCTGAGCAACATAGAGAGACCCTAATTTTGGAAAGGAAAAAAAAAAAAAAAACAACAACGGAAACCCTAAGACGATTTCATACATTGGGTCCTCTTCAAGAATCTGGAGAACCAAACCCTTAATTCAGAGCCCAAACGATCATAGAGTTTGAACTGTTCCATCACAAAATTACAGCTTATGCCCCTACGGGTTCTTTTGCTTGTGCCTCTACAAGTGACTAAAGCTTTAAGCTGTTTAAATATTGTGGCTGCTTATTTTTGCAAGTGCAAATGGCAGTCTTAAAAACATGAGTTAAGCGTGCTCCACTTACAATAATCACACACCCGTTCAATGGGTGACTAAGCTGAGGCTCTTAGGATGTTGCTGTGTGTTTCATAACAACTGAAATAAGGAAGCACAAAGCGAATCTAGCGTCCCTATATCCTTTCACAGGGAGAATGCGTGCCTGATGCCCCCTGAATGCACGGCCACAGCAAGCGTACTTTCTTCTGGCTGCTTGGAAAAGACAGGCCATGAGAAGTGATTTGTGAGAAAAGCAATACCCCTCAATGAAAAACTGGTCATAAAACATAAAAGAGGAGCTGCCCTCCTCTCACCAACAGTAATGCGCCTTCTACTGTATCCTGCCTTCTAAAGGCTTCAAACAGCAAAAGAGCCGAATTTGAAACATTTGCTGCATTAAGGCAAAATTGAGCTTAGCCAGGATCCTTATGGGTCTTATAAATATTTATACTTAATAACATCTGGGCCTGAGCTTTAGTTTCTAAGCTTGCATTTGCTCAACAAGTCTAGTTTTGTGTGTGTGTGGTGTGTGTGTGTGTGTGTGAATGAGAAATGAGGTTCGGGAGGATACCTTTAGTTTGGTATTTTCCTTTTTATTTTCATTTCTCTTAGCATATCTCATAAGAGCCAAGCTAGGGTCGGTTTGATTTATTCATTTTATTACTAATCAAGAGGCACGAAGTGAAGGAGGATGGAAAAAAAGGGCGAATGGAAGGTGGGAACTCTCTCAGGACCAGCTCACACAGCTGAGAGTTGCACAAGTATCTGCAAATGTCAGGCCCCCAAATCTACTTTTGCCTGAATTATATGATTGGCTGTCCCAGAGGTCCTGAATTTCCTCTAAATAATTGCATAATGTTCTCACTTTGTTTTAGCTAAGATGACTTAGTCATGAGAATCAAACAAATGTTGTTAAGCTCTTCATGTTTTCCAAAAACTTTTCAAGGACTTGATTTATTATTTTTGGGTAGGTCAAGATCAGCCACGTTTGCATAGCCAGAGAGCAATTATGTCTTTTGAACTTAAAGGACAAATATGAGTGAATGCAAATGAAGTCAGCCTCAATTTTCTGCACTGGGAAAAGCAAGATGATTCAAAAAAAATCACTGGTATTTGGTTTGGAAATGGGTTTGTGCTTTTAATCAAATCCAATACTTTTTAATTTTGTGGACATTCACTTTCAACAAGGAAAGGAACCTTGCTTTGAAGGACTAACTTGGAGCTTGGAAGCGCTTTTCTTCTCTCCTCTTCTCTTGTTTCTCAGTGAACAGGAAGAAGGGGAGAAGAAGGCCTCCTTGCTGGCTTCAAAGGTTTTGGGGAAGGCTGTACTGCCCTTGTAAATATCTCTGCAGCAAAAACAGCAGTACAATTCATTTTGCAAGGGGCTCCCCAGCAAGGATGAATGTTGCAGAAAAAGCAAGTGAATACTAGAAGATCTATATGTCAGTAAAGCAAGTTATTAAAATGTTAGTGTTTCCTGAAGAAAGAGTGAGCTGTCAACTAGGGAAATAATTAAATGGTAAGTGCTGTCAAAGAATTTGAAAGATTTGCCTGAGGTAAACCAAAATGCAGATAATGGATGCCTACAATAACAGAGCAGATATACACGGCTAGATGCCAGGGAGGATATTCTGACCTAGACAGGGGAAGTGACTAGTTCAAGATCACTTGGGAGTTAAATTCCGCAGTTTATATCCCTGTGACTGTAGTCCCCTGGCCGCCAGTACTTAGGTTTCATTGCCTTGTATTGTTGCACAAGCATTTAGCTTTGTTTTCTGTTCATCAGTGCAAGTGTGATGCGACCAATTCCATTCTTAGCACCAAACTTTTCTGACTCTAAGCTCCCTCTGAGTGTCAACATCGTCTCCCTTGAAAGCAGAGATATAAGCCACTATTGTGTTATTAGAAGCAAAGGGTTTGAGAAAATGCTTTTTCCCCACCCTCAACTCATCCCCCAGCATGTGATGGAAAGTGAGAGTGAAACAGAAGATAAATGTCCTCCTCCTTGACTTGGAAGTTGTTTTTTGTCCAAAGGTAGAAGTCTTTGGAATGAGATAGCAGGTAGAATTACACCTCATTTTCCTAACGATACAGGCACTATAATAACCTCGGAAAAGTAATCCTCAGCACGATACCCATAGGAATATTTCTAATAAGTAATTTGAAATCATATAACATTCCTGCTGTGGTGCAGTGCAAGGGAACCATGAGGAGATTAGATTTATTTTCTCATGTTTTTCTAAATGAGGCCGAGAGGCAGGAAGAGGGGCATTGCCTACTTAATACTAATACTCTGACATTGTGTCACTATGTTCTTAGGCCCAGATCCAAATGGTGCTCTGGCTGAGAGAAACCAAAGCTGAAAGCTGAGAACCATCAATCTCTGAAGCTGAGCTTTTTCAGATGCTTTCTGAAAATTGAGTATGCACATGATGGCTGGTGCATCCTGCGATTTCTAAAGGCTGGGGACTCCGGGAATGCGCTGATGAAAAGCAATCCCAGAAGGAGTCAACAAAACCGAGTCTTTGAAACAGAGACTCAGATTTCAGGAGTAAAACAAATGATTGTGTTTAATATAGAAGAAAGCAAATGCTACTTTAATTTGTTAGTTTCACAAAAATTCATTATGCCAGTAAGAAAAAGATTTTTAGTCTAGCTTTTCAGTATAACAAAAATAAGATTTGTAAAATATGAGTACAAAGTATCAGGTGGAGGAAAGAGTTACATGAACAGTTTTCACCTTTAAGTCTTGACTATTCTGTTAGGCATGCTCACTGAGAACAATAGCTACCATTCCGGGCATTTGCTAGAGATCAGACACTAAATTAAAAGTATGTACTTGATGAGCATTATCTTGATTCATCCTCATGACAATCCTGTGAGGCAGGAGTTAGTATTCCTGTTTTCCAAATAGGAAAATTGAGATTCAAAGAGGTAATTAATTTTCCTCAAGATCATGCAGTTAGTCTTTGGAGTAGGATTCAAACCTAGACTCGGGAGCCATCAGTAGGCTGCCCTGCATCCCAGAATGCATCACTCTAGTAGTTCAAGGCCCCTCCTCCACCAAAAAAGAAGCTAACTGTGGAACCAGAGCTTAACTCAGACCCAGGGAAAGTTTGGGCCCCCTTAAAACTAAGATGACTGGGTGTGGTGGCTCATGCCTACAGTCCCAGCACTTAGTGGGGCTAAGGCTGGGCGGGGGGATTGCTTGAAGCCAGGAGTTCTAGACCAGCCAGGGCACTATAGCAAGACCCCCTCTCTACAAAAAAAAGGAAAGAAAGAAAGAAAAGAAAGAAATAAAGAAAGAAGAAAGAAAGAGAGAGAAAAAAAGAAGAAAGAAGGAAGGAAGGAAGGAAGGAAGGAAGGAAGGAAAGAAAGAAAGAAAGAAAGAAAGAAAGAAAGAAAGAAAGAAAGAAAGAAAGAAAGAAAGAAAGAAAGAAAAGAAAGAAAAGAAAAGAAAAAGAAAAGAAAAGAAAAGAAAAGAAAAGAAAGAGAGAAAGAAATCTAAGGTAACCAGCCACTTGGGAGCCTTGTTCTAACAACACAGGTTAATGAAAAGCAGGGCTCTATAGATTTACTAAAACCAATATTTTAAGGACGTTGTCAGAATTTGATGAGAAGAAATGACAAGGCTTGTGGTCATTCTGAATAATGCCCAGAACATGAACCAGAAAAGGCGAGGAAGAGATGTTCACACCGGATTGAACTTGGGTTGAGAAAGCAACAGGAGCAAGGTCTGTAATTGGGAGCAATGGGTTCACTTTGGGAGAGCAAAGAGGAGCGCTTCTGTCAAGCCTTGGTGCCAAGACCAATATTATCTTATATTAAAAAATAATTGAAACAGATACAAGGCTTTTGCAGGTCCAAATTCACCATGACTGGGAGAAGAACAGGGGGTGGGGCGAGCAGTTGAGGACAGCAACCAGTTCTCAGTAGCCTGGGGAAGGAGGAGAAGAGAAGCCGATGAAATGCAATATTCCAGAAGTTAAAGCCCCATGCTTGTAGAGAACAAAAGAAAACAAGCCTAATGGAGTAGAATAATAAAGGGAACACTCTGCATTCAGAGGGATTGGGTCCTTCAAAGACCTTTGCTAATAACACAGGGGACTCCTCGCCTTACACCTGTGGAGCATTATTATTTGCAGGCTACTCTCTATCGTGAACCTGGCCATTGACAATGGTAAGAAAGTACCAACCCCACCACTGCATTCTAGCCTTGACAGGATTAGGACCCAAAGCCACCTGGGAAGAGAATAAGGCAGCAATAGCTGGGGCCCCACTGCCTGGGTGCTCATTTCGCCAGTGGGTGGGGAATTTTCGGTGTGGTCTCGAACGATGAGGTCACCCGTTCCCTTCCTCTCTCCCTCCCTCACTCTTTCCAGAACAGATAAAAAGTTCTGCAAATAACTCTCTGTTAACCAACCACGTGGTTAAGGTTAACAAAGTGAGTTATTTGAGTATGGCTAATGGAGAGTTGTATGTTTTTTAATAGATGACTAGTTTGCAGAGAATGAGAATATACCAAAGCAATTATCTATAACCATTTTGGTTTACATACCCTCTAAAACGTTCTGAAAAACTTTGTACCCCCACCCATATTTTTCAATTGACATCTAAGTTTTTTCATCATAAGTTTGTGTAATTGTAAAGGATCTAACTTCGTAAAATTCTACAATTCAAAATATAACTGTTATTAACTTTCTTAAATGTATCCAACTGAATGATTTAATACCCACCATCATCCATTTAAAAAATACAAGTACAAACTCTTGTTCAATAGAAGGAAATTCCACATCATTCCCTTTTCTCCTTGACATTGTATCTGTATTCGAATTCTCTTTAAGAGTCCTCTTAATGTATTATACATTTTGTGTTTGTCTTGTATAATCACTCTATCCTATGTTTCTGTGATAAATATATATGTGAATGTGTATGTATATGTATGTTTTTAAATGTATAGGTTTAAAACTTTTCTTCTGGATTGAGATGCCATTCTAATTATTAATAAATGATTTGACTAACGATATAAATATTTTACAAATTTAAAAAATAATTATAAGCACAAAACTAAAATTTTTACTGGACTTGTGTCTTAATGAAATGGAAGACAATTTATAGTTTCTTAAGTTGTTCCTGTGTTTGATGCCCTGGATGATTTTACACCTGGAACAATGCTGCATAATAAGCCTTTGTTGTTGTTTGTTTTTGTTTTTTATAAAACAGGAGAAGAAAAATTTTGGCAGGAGAGGTGGGAAAAGCGAAAAACAAAGCCTTGCCTCAGACCAATCAATTTTTAGGAGAGAGAGGTCATAGAAGTTGAAGAGTTGAAAATTGATTTTCTTTTATTCTTTTTTTTTTTTTTTCTTTTGAGACGGAGTCTTGCTCTGTCGCCCAGGCTGGAGTGCAGTGGTGTGATCTTGGCTCACTGCAACCTCCGCCTCCCAGGTTCAATGGATTCTCCTGCCTCAGCCTCCTGAGTAGCTGGGACTACAGGTGCACACCACCATGCCAGGCTAATTTTTGTAACTGTAGTAGAGACGGGGTTTCACCATATTGGTCAGGCTAGTCTTGAACTCCTGATCTCAGGTGATCCACCTGCACTGGCCTCCAAAGTACTGGGATTACAGGTGTAAGGCACTGCACCTGGCTGATTTTCTTAAAATTATCCAAATGCAGGTACCAGATGGAAAGACTTGCTCTAGGGTCAGACAGGGAGGGATCTGTACGTCGGCTTGAAGATGATTGCCTTAAACTGCACTGTGGATTGCCATTTACTCTTTCTCTGGGGAGTCAGAGAAGCCAGCCAGAATCTTACAGCACAGGCTGACAGTAGAGATGTCAGACAAGCCTGTGCACGCTCCAGCTCTGCCACTTGCTAACCATGTGACTTCAGCAAGTTGTAAACTCCGCTGACACTCAGCTGCCTCTTTAAAATAGTTCCACCACAGGGCTCTAGAAGGATTACATGGCTAATATGTATTGGGTAATATGTAAACGTGCATGTTGAACGTCGATGCTCAGAGCATATTAGTTTCCTTTCCTACTATAGAAATATTTGGATTATGGTCAGGCATGGTGGCTCATGCCTGTAATCCCAACACTTTGGGAGGCCAAAGTGGGTGGATCACCTGAGGTCAGGCGTTCGAAACAAGCCTGGGAAGCATGGTGAACCCTCGTCTCCACTAAAATACAAAAATCAGCCGGGCATGGTGGCATGTGCCTGTAATCCCTGCTACTTGGGAGGCTGAGGCAGGAGAATCACTTGAACCTGGGAGGTAGAGGTTGCAGTGAGCCAAGATTGTGCCACTGCACTCCAGCTGGACGACAGAGCGAGACTCCCTCAAAAAAAAAAAAAAAAGAAATATTCAGATTATTTGAAGTTAGCTACATGGACATTTATTCTATTCCCTCAACTCTTAGAGGCAAAGCACCTGAGAATAGTCCGCTGCCATTATTATTCAGAGTCAGTCCACCAGGAAAGAAAATAGTCACTTTGTATCTCTTCACCCCTCTCTCTTGCTACATTAGACACGGTAGGGGAGCCAGTGCAGCCGTCAGCCCCTTCGCTCTGAGATTTGCCTTCTCTTCCTCCCCTTTTTAATAATCATGAGTAGAAACCCCACCCATGGTTGCAGAGGGTGGGGGATGTGGGTGTATCGAAGCACAGTGTTGTCATACTTAAAGAGATGTCTTCATGGCAACTCAACCATTATTTGGGTTGCTATACATAAGCTACATACATGCATAGTTACTATTCACACACTTATTTGGGTCTCCAGTTTATCTGGAAGACATTAGGAGCTCTTCACCCTGTCCCTATTTGGAGGGGCAGAGGAATTCCTTAGAAGCTGAGAAGAAACCTGGCAAATACAACTGAAGACCACGGGCTGTGGAATCAGAAAGATGCAGGTTCAAATACAAGTTCTGTGACTTAGTTGGGAAAACTCAGCAGGTCTTTTCACCCCTCTAAGTCCGAGATGGCTTATCCACAACATGTCATCAGTGGTGACATTTTCTTCACAGGGTTGTTTGGAGAATTTAGTGAAATGATGCATGTAAAACACTAGCATAGTGCCTGGCATAAATAAGTATTCAGTAAGTACGGGAAGTTCTAGCCAGGAAAAACTAGCCAAGACTATGAAATAGAAGGCATCTAGAATGGAAATGAAGAAGGAAAACTATCTATATTTGCAAAGCAGAACATTTGGTCACCTTAGAACATCCCCATGATTTATACTGATTAACCTCACCTTTGAAGTCATATTTTTTTTTGGATAAATTCTAGGGTACAATTGGCAGAACCGTGTTCAAACATGACAGCTCCTGGGAAGAGCCTTGCGAAGAAATGTTTGTGAAATTGATTCAATGTTCTGAGAAAGGAACCCAGGATTACTCCACCAAAAGGAGTGTTTGTTGATATGAAAGATCATTCCTTGTATCCCAAGTGTGTATTTAATATTTAATAGAAACTCATAGGACAACTAGGAATGAGATTCCAGGTGGTTCTGCTTGTGGGAGAGTGAACTGGCAAAAAGTACTCATCTGGGAGATGGGAATACTTTATGTTACTGTTCCACATACATGTGCGAGTGGACATAGCCCTCTTCATTTTCTCCCTGTTATTTCTTACTAATTTTTTACTAAAGTACAACCACTCAAGCTTCCCATCATGGCACTGGAAGTCCTCACTGCAGTGTTGAGAACAAGATGGACAAATTCATGTCAGCTCAGGACTGTCTGTTGTCGAACTGGAAGCCTGCCACCAGCCCTCTGCCAAATGGTCCCCAGGAATGGCCCTCCCCGTGCTGGCCAGTGGGTCCCATGTGTCAATGACCTGGAAGAACAGTTTCCAGCTGTGCAGAAGTCCCCTCGCTCAAATCAGCAGCACTTGGCAGAGCCAGTAAGATCTGTCACACTGTGACGTGTGCATGCTTGGGCTTGGTGTCTAAAGGATTGGTGTTTAGCTTCAAACTTGGTGGGAAGGAACTTGAAAAGACATTGGTTCTGTTCTCCGTCTCATCAGGACAAAGGGTCATGGGTCCCCTTCAGTGTGCTGACTTGCTACTGCTAAGAAACAAAAGCAAAAGCAAAAACCCAAACCAAAACGTAAACGAAGCATGGCTTGTTGAACCCCTGCCTGGGTAAATTGAAACAAGCGTGTGGCTGCACTGAGAAAATACTCATTTTGTGGTATCAAATGTGGATTCCTGTTTACTTTTTAAATGAGCCTCTGCTCTGGGCCACATGAGCTCTTCGTGCTCTGTGCTGTGGACTGAATGTGTGTGTCCACAGATGTTCACAGTCGTATGTTGAAGCCCTACCCCTCAGTGTGGATATATTTGGAGATGGGGCCTTATGTAGGGAAAAAGTCTCTCAAACTAGGTTTTTCCTCTGCTCTCACATCACCACCACAATAATCATCGAGACGTCTGTGATGATGAAGACTTCCGTGACCAAATGCGTGTGGGTTTTCCCCCATGTATCATGCAGCAGACACCAGCTGGGCATCCACCAATTCAGTTCCGACAGTATCTACCGGGAGACCGCATCAGATCCCACTCGTTAGGGGCTCAGTCCCCAAGAATGCTCCCTACACCCTCAGATGCCAGTTGCAATTTTGAGCCTCCAGAACTTCCAACCAATTGGCTTCAAGTTGGGTCGCCTGACTCCCTTTTGGGTTCAGTTAATTTGCTGGAGCAGCTCACAGAACTCAGGGAAACACTTATGTTTACCAGTTTATTATAAAGGATATTGCAAAGGATACAGGCGAAGAGATGTGTAGGGCGAGGTTTGGGAGAAGGAACATGCAGCTTCTACGCCCTCTCTGGGTGTGCCAGCCCTGCAGGAGCCTCCATGTGTACAGCTATCGGGAAGCTCTCCTAACCCTGTCCTTCCCCCAGGGTATGAGGCAGGACCTTTACAAAGGAGGGTCTGAAGACCTACAGTCAGAAAAGTGGGGAAAGATTAGAGTCCCACCTTGGGGCAGGTGAAAGGAAAGTCTTCCTATTTCTCCACATCCTTTCCAGCACCTGTTGTTTCCTGACTTTTTAATGATTGCCATTCTAACTGATGTGAGATGTATCTCATTGTGGTTTTAATTTGCATTTCTCTGATGGTCAGTGATGATGAGCATTTTTTCATGTGTCTGTTGGCTGCATAAATGTCTTCTTTTGAGAAGTGTCTGTTTATATCCTTTGCCCACTTTTTGATGGGGTTGTTTGATTTTTTCTTGTCAGTTTGTTTAAGTTCTTTGTAGATTCTGGATATTAGCCCTTTGTCAGGTGGGTAGATTGCAAAAATTTTCTCCCATTCTGTAGGTTGCCTGTTCACTCTGGTGGTAGTTTCTTTTGCTGAGCAGAAGCTCTTTAGTTTAATTAGATTCCATTTGTCAATCTTGGCTTTTGTTGCCATTGCTTTTGGTGTTTTAGACATGAAGTCCTTGAACATGCCCAAGGCCTGAATGGTGTTGCCTAGGTTTTCTTCTAGGGTTTTTATGGTTTTAGGTCTAACATTTAAGTCTTTAATTCATCTTGAATTAATTTTTGTATAGGTGTAAGGAAGGGACTGTAAACTAGTTCAACCATTGTGGAAGACAGTGTGGTGATTCCTCAAAGATCTAGAAGGAGAAATCCCATTTGACCCAGCCATCCCATTACTGTACATATACCCAAAGGATTATAAATCATGCTGCTATAAAGACACAGGCACACATATGTTTATAGCGGCTCTACTCACAATAGCAAAGACTTGGAACCAACCCAAATGTCCATCAGTGATAGACTGGAATAAGAAAATGTGGCACATATACACCATAGAAAACTATGCAGCCATAAAAAGGGTGAATTCATTCCTTTGTAGAGACATGGATGAAGCTAGAAACCATCATTCTGAGCAAACTATCGCAAGCACAGAAAACCAAACACCGCATGTTCTCACTCATAGGTGAGAATTGAACAATGAGAACACTTGGACATGGGTGGGGAACATCACACACCAGGGCCTGTCATGAGGTTGGGGGAGGGGGAGGGATAGCATTAGAAGATATGCTTAATGTAAATGATGAGTTAACAGGTGCAGCACACCAACATGGCACATGTGTACATATGTAACAATCCTGCATGTTGTGCACATGTACCCTAGAACTTAAAGTGTAATAATAATAATATAATAAACTGTTAATATAATATAACCAGTTAATATAATAAACTGGTTAAAAAAAAAAAAAGAAAGAAAGGCAGGCAGGAGAGATATTCTGTTTCCTGAGGCCTGTCCCTGAGGCCTCACACACCCAGCCTTATAACAAAAGATTGTAACAATGGGATGTGGGAATTACGAGCCAGAAACTGTGGACAAAAACCAATATATCATAATACCAAAGGCTTCTAAGGAAATAATTAAGGTTAAATTTAAACGAGGTCATAAGAATGGGGCCGTGATGCCATAAGATTAGTATTTCTCCCCCAACCCCAGCACACGGGCACTAAGGAAAGGCCAAATGAGCACATGGCAAGAAGACAGCCATTTGCAAGCCACGGGGAGAGCCCTCGCCAGAAACCAACCCTGCTGGCACCTTGATCTTGGACTTCCCAACCTCTAGAAGACTAACAAAATATATTTCTGTTGTTGAAGCCATCTGACCTGTGGTGTTTTGTTACAGCAACCCAAGCAGACAAATGCAATCTGAGAAACTTGCACAGGTAGGGGCGCTCAGGCCCTCCCCTGGTCCTGCATCCCTTACCTGTCTCTGCCTAGAAGCAGCAACTCAATCACCCTGTCTTTAGGATTGCTGATTATAACCCCCAGGCAAATGAGACAGAGTTTCCCAGGTAGGAAACTTTGGATGAGAATTTCTTGCCATCCTACCGCCATCCCTCATCCATGGGCTGCTCTAACTGTGTCCTCAGTGGAGACATAGGCAAAGGATTTCACGTTGGCAGGTGAGCTCTGCAAACCTGGGCTATCCACAAGGCAATCTTCTCCACGTTGCATGATTTTACTACACTCTGGGCTCCTGTGTAAATTAATGGTGTAAAATGTTCTCTCACGTCCGTTCCAGATCTAAAGCCACAGCATTTCTTCTTTTTATTTACCTTTTTTTTATTTTTTTTTTTGACAGAGTCTCACTCTGTCTTCCAGGCTGGAGTGCAGTGGCACAATCTCAGCTCACTGCAACTTCCACCTCCCGGGTTCAAGCGATTCTCCCACCTCAGCCTCCCGAGGAGCTGGGATTACATGCATGCATCACCACACTGGCTGATTTTTGTATTTTTAGTCAAGACGGGGTTTCACCATGTGAGCCAGGCTGGTCTCAAATTCCTGACCTCAAGTGATCCCCCGACACTCGGCCTTCCAAAGTGCTGGGATTACAGAAGTGATCCACTGCACCTGGCCTTCATCTCTTTAAGAGACATGATTTTCGAGGTAAAAAATCAACACACACGAGAGTTGAATTTTCCTCAAATATAAAGTAAATAAGGTACCTATGGGTGTAAGGGTGGGAATTTACATAACGGGATGAATGTCCTGCACTGGGTATTGGGAGCACAAAGACAGATAAGATGGTCCCATTTTCAGGGGCTTCAGATACACTAGACATCATCCAATAATTAGTCCTCCTTTTTATTTTAAGCTTTTCAAACAAGAAGAAAGAAACATAGCAGCAGTTTGTTCTTTGACCTTTCCTACCTCACTTACAGAGCGTGCTTCAAGTTTGGAACATCTGAGCACTAACAGCAATAAATGCTAAGTGCTTTTAGCAGAACTCAGCGCGGAGCCTAGCTGACATTCTAAGTACATTGTGCACTTGTATTAAGTTACTGTGTTGAATATATAAATTCATTTATGGCACATGGTGAGGGTTCAACACAGCAGTTATTAGAGATACTGAACATCAGCACAAGCTAATTGTCATTTTGGAGCTAGATAGGGGTAGTGGTTGCATAATGTTGTAAATATGCTGAATGCCACTGAATCACGCTTTTTTTTTTTTTTTTTTTGAGACGGAGTCTCACTCTGTCACCCAGGCTAGAGTGCAGTGGCATGATCTTGGCTTACGGCAATCTCCGTCTTCCGGGTTCAAGTAATTCTCCTGCCTCCGCCTCCTGAGTAGCTGGGATTATAGGCGTGCGCCACCACACCCAGCTAATTTTTGTATTTTTAGTAGAGACAGGGTTTCACCATTGTGGCCAGACTGGTCTTGAACTCCTGATCTCAAGTGATCCACCCACCTTGGCCTCCCAAAGTGCTGGGATTACAGATGTGAGCCACCATGTCAGGCCTTAATCATGCACTTTAAAGTGTTAATTTTCTGTGATGTGACTGTCACTTCAGTTTTTTTCTTTTTTTTTTAAAAAAAAAAAGCTAATTGCCACTTGCACCAGGTGCTAGGCAAAAATGCAATTAAATATCCAAGATTCGGGGCTGAGAGTTACCACTAGAAAGGAAGAAGGAAATCACAAGGTTAAAATAAAAAATAATTATGTGCACAGGAAGGCCTGGTGCCCCCCGAGTTGAGCACACATCCACATCAGACAGTCTGCAAACACGGAAGCAACACAGTAGGGGATGAAAATCATAGACCCTAGAAGACTTAGGCCAAGACGCTCATTCTCACCTCCTCTGAGCCTGGACTTGACCTCACACGCAGGTCACAGAGAAGCCTGGTGGGGTGAAACGGGCTTCATAACTTTCTTCACTGTCACCATCTACTGCTCTCAGAGTTACCCTCTTAATTCTCCCCATATAATAGCATACTTAACTCTGGCCTCATCACTGCCTTTGCTTAATCTGTCATGTTTTCTAGACCTGAAATGCCTGGCAATGTTGAATGTAATACTACTTTTATCGTCACTGTGTTACTATTTGCCCTTCAATGGACTTTGGAAAATGCCTTTACTTTTAAATGTCATGCTTTATTTTCACACAGATGGACACACCTCCTCCTTCCTCTTGGATTCCTCCCAGTGGGGGGATTACGCCCTGGTAATTTAATCACTTGGCCTCATGGGCCTAGTTTCTATCTCCCTGTTTACATCAGAACTTCCTTTCACTGCAGAGTGTGTTTTCTGGTCAACTATCTTGTTTCTTCTCTTCTGTACAACTGTGGGAAGACAACACAGCCAATGCGACTTTAAGTTCTTTTTTCTTTTCTTTAGGCAATGTTCAAGCTTTCACACTTTCTTCTTAGCTCCCTGAACTGCTGATTTCTTTCTGCTTCAACAAAACATACTTGTCAGTGCTCACGAGATGAACCTTTCTACCCTGTCCACTCCTCATTATTCAACCTCTGATGTTTTGCCGTGTGGGGTTTCTCCTCCCCTCAGGACCAGTGGGGCTGTTGTTGGATTTTTGTGTGTTTTGTTTCTTTTCTTTTTGTTTTCCCAACATAAGCAAATATAATTTTAACTGAATTAATACCACAAATTGTTTCCTCTTATTTTTAGTTGACACATCATAACTCTACACACTTATGGGGTTCAAAGCTGAAATGTCACTCTTGTTTCTTTAGTCATTGTTCTTGCCAGCTTCTGCCTTCCAAGCATGCTCCGTGACCTTCAGTGGATCCAAAGGCATTTAGGTTTGTGGCTGCTCTTCAGTGCACAAACCGTGGGATCCACAATTCATATCGTGATATGGTCACTCACTAGTCTTTGGATTCCAGGGCTGTTTCTTACTACCTGTTTGGCACAGTTGTGAGAATTCAGTAAGGTTATGCCTGTGAAGGCAGGCAGCATAGTGTCCAGGGGATGATAGGCATTCCATAAATGTGTGTTGGATTGAGAGTAAACTTATTTTCTTCCTTTTTTTTTTGAGGCGGAGTCTCGCTCTGTCGCCCGAACTGGACTGCAGTGGCCGGATCTCAGCTCACTGCAAGCTCCGCCTCCCGGGTTTACGCCATTCTCCTGCCTCAGCCTCCCGTGTAGCTGGGACTACAGGTGCCCGCCACCTCGCCCGGCTAGTTTTTGTATTTTTAGTAGAGACGGGGTTTCACCGTGTTAGCCAGGATGGTCTCGATCTCCTGACCTGGTGATCCGCCCGTCTCGGCCTCCCAAAGTGCTGGGATTACAGGCTTGAGCCACCGCGCCCGGCGAGAGTAAACTTATTTTCATCTCATGAAATATTTTCTCTAATTTGAATCTCTGACCATACAAGGGCACTTAAATAAGTGTGCAAGAAAACAGGCACTCATGGTGGTAGGAACATAAATTAGTACAAGCTTCGTGGAGGGCAATTTTATCAAATGTATACAAACTCACTGTCTCAGTCCATTTTGTGTTGATATAACAGAATACCACAGACTGAGTAATTTATAAAGAAGAGAAATGTATTGCTCACAATTCTGGAAGCTAAGAAGTCCAAGACAAATAACTTGCATCTGGTGAGGGCCTTCTTGTGTCATCCCATGGTGAGAGGCAGAAGGGTGCATGAGCATGTATGTGAGAGAGAGAGAGCAGGGAAGGGGCAGAACTCATCTCTTTATCAAGAACCATCCCTTCAATAATGAACCCAGTCCTGAGATAACGATATTAATTAATTCATGAAGTCAGAACCCTCATAACCTAATCACCTCTTAACTGTCCCACCTCTCAATACTGTTGCATTGAGGATTGAATTTGCAACACCTAAACTTTGAGGAACACATGCAAACCATAGCACTCTCTGTCCCAGCAATTTCAACTAAGGAAATAATTGATCTGCATGAAGATTTTGCTATGAGGTTGTAAAAGACAGGAAAAACCCAAATGTTTTTGCTACTTTCACACTCAGCCAAACACGGAGCACTTCTGTGAAATGCATGTGGATTCTCCAGTGGACGCCAGCTGGATATCCTATAATTCAACTCAATTCTGACACCACAGAAGGCTCGGATTCCACAGGTCGACAGCTCAGTCCCATAAGACTTCTCCCACTTCATATGCCAGTTGCAAGTCCAGGTTGTGACCTCTGCTTCTGATCAGTTGGCTATAAAGAGAGGTTCCCTTAACCCCCTAGTTGAGTGTGATTATTTGTTAGAATGGTTCACACAACACTTTACTTGCAGAGAAACACTGCACTTACATTTACCCATTAATTATAAAGGATATTGCAAATGATACGAATAAATAGGCAGATGAAAAGATACATAGGACAAGGTTTGGAAGGGTCCTGCGGGCAGGAGCTTCTGTCCCCATGGTGTTGAGATGAACCACCCTTCTGGCACAAGGATGTATTTGCCAATCTGAAAGCTCTCTGTGTGCCCTCATTCTGGGATTTTTATGGAGTCTTCATCACATAGACCTGATCCATTATTAAGTCAATCTCCAGAGCCTCTCCCCTTCCCAAAGAATGAGAGGTAGAACTGAAAATTCTAAGCTCCTAATAATGGTTTGGTTTTTCTGGTGACCAGCCCCATCCAGGAGCCCACAAAGAGTTGTCTCATTAGAAAAAATGATGCTTCTACCATCAAGGAAGTTCCAAGGGATTGGGGGCTCTGTGTCAAAAATTAGGGCCAAAGACCAAATATTTGAACAAAAGATGCACCTAGAACAGCTAGTGCTTAGGAAATTACAAGGATTTTAGGAACCCTGTGCCAGGAACCAGGGACAGAGGCCGAATACATATTTCTTTTTTGATGTTGTTGTTGTTGTTTTGAGATGTTGTTTGAGATGTTTCAACTTGTTGTTGAAACAAGTTTTGCCCTTGTTGCCCAGACTGGAGTGCAATGGCACGATCTTGGCTCACTGCAACCTCCATCTCCCGGGTTCAAGCAATTCTCCTGCCTCAACCTCCCGAGTAGCTGGAATTACAGGCGCCCACCACCACACCCAGCTAATTTTTGTATTTTTAGTAGAGATGGGGTTTCACCATGTTGGCCAGGCTAGTCTCGAACTCCTAACCTCAGGTGATCCACCTGCCTTGGCCTCCCAAAGTGCTGGGATTAGAAGCATGAGCCACCACACCCAGCCCAAAAACATATTTCTTATTGTCTCATGATATCAGAAGATATTCTCTGAAGCCTTATTCATATTCATAAAACATTGGAAACAAATGTTCATTGGTAGAGAATGATTGAAAAGATAATGCTATATTATTTAAAAGGAATAGAATACAATCATTAACAATGGTGTTATAGAAGAATACTGAAAGGTAAGTATAATATTCATAACATATTGACTGAGAAAACAAGGTTAAAAAAACTTGGATATTTAATAGACAAAAATTAAACTTGTATATTTAAAAAACATGAGTCCTGATTTTCACGCACTCACCAAACATGCTCTGCCTGTAGCCACTACCTGTCCAATTGCTCAGGGCAAAACTTCAGAGCCATCTTGGATTGTCATAGCCTAGGTTCAACTAATCAGGAAATCCTTTCACCCCTACCTTCTAAGCATACCCAGAATCTCAGCCTTACCGGACTCATCACCGTTGCCCTAGGGCAAGCCACCATTATCTCTTGGTTGGATTATTGCAATAGTCTCCTGCTGGTTTTTTCACTAATTATGCTTCACAAGTTACTCTCAACACAACAGCAGAGTGACCCTGTTAAGGCTTTAAATCTCTTCATGAAGCTCTTCTGCTCAACAGCTTCCCATCTCACACAGAGTCAGACACATAAAATGACCAGTAATAAACGGGCTCAGTGTAGTTCATTCAGCCTGTTTATTCAGCCACTTTGTGGCCTCCGAGTACAAGGCACGACCCCCTTGGAATGAAGGTCTGATGACCTACTTTCGGGGGAGGTAGGTCAGAAAATTCTTTCGTATCCTGCTTCAGGGGAGAAAGGTGAGAGAACATCAGAGAATGATCCTCCTTCTTCTGCAATTTTCTCAATTTCCTTCTGTTTAAAATACTTAGTATGGACCAGGCATGGTGGCTCATGCCTGCAATCACAACACTTTGGAGACTGAGATGGGAGGATCTCTTGAGCCCTGGGGGGTTCAGAACCAGCCTGGGCAACATAGGGAGATCCTATCTCTACATAAAATCTTAAAAATCAGCTGGGTGCTCATTTGTGCTCCCAGCTACTTGGGAAACTGAGGAAGGAGGATCATTTGCGCCTAAGAGTTCAAGGCTGCAGTGAGCCATGATCACAGCACTGCCCTCCAGCCTGGGCAACAGAGCACACCCTGTCTCAAAAACAACAACGATGACGAAACAAAACAAAACAAAACAAAAAATCCCAAAAAACAAAAACCCAAAACAAAAAACAAACAACTCAGTATGCTAAGGTGCTGTATTTTGAGGCATCATGTTCTGAGCCCTGACATAGAATATAAGCTTCATAAGGGAGAGATTTTTGCCTGTTTCATTTTACTGATGTGTGCATCTCCTCTACCTAGAGCACTCAATGAATATTAGTTGAATGTCTTGAATGCATTAGTATGGAATGAACCTATGTTTGTTAAAGGCTAAAAATAAAGTTGATCTTCATATTTGTAGACACTGTATTTTCATTTTTTTTTGAGAAGAAGTCTCGCTCTGTTGCCCAGGCTGGAGTGCGGTGGTGTGATCGCCACTCACTGCAACTTCTGCCTCCTTGGTTCAAGCAATTCTGCTGCCTCAGGCTCCTGAGTAGCTGGGACTACAGACATCCACCATCATGCCCAGCTAATTTTTGTATTTTCAGTGGAGAAGGGGTTTCACCCTGTTGACCAAGCTGGTCTCGAACTCCTGACCTCAGCTGATCCACCCACCTCAGTCTCCCAAAGTGCTGGGATTACAGGTGTGAGCCACTGCGCCCGGCCGATGCTGTATTTTCTAATTTACCCACTTAATAGAGATATTGATAATCCTCAAATCAATAGCCATAGCACTTTCATGGTTTTTCTTGAACATGTAGAGGTAGCGAAATAGTTGAGTAACCCACTGTGCACTTCCTCAGCTGAGGTTGAACAAGTCATCATTCTGCCTTCTTGCTTCAGCTCTCATACTGTAAACAAGTGTTTTACAGATGGTCTATTTAGTGCCTTTTTTGTTTTGCTTGCATTTTGATATTTTGAAACCATGCAATAATAAAATTGCAACTCCACTAGCCACTTCCATTTGGGGGAAAATCCCTTCTCACCTGCATGTTCTAGTCTTATGTTATTTTCATGTTTTAGGTATTTAGGATTTCTAGGGTTAAAGATACAAACATTTAAGCTAACAAGAAAAGTATCAACTTTCAACAAATTCCTAGTTTAGGGCTTTGATCTGTTAAAATTGTTGTTATTCTAAAGGTTGTCCTGATTTGCTATTTCAGTTCCATATATACTAAAATGTAGTTAACACCTCTCCTTAGTGTTAACTGATCACTACAGTTCTTATTTGCAGCTATTAATACATTAAAATGGTGTCTGTTATTTGGAGAATCAAGAAACTGCCTGTTTTCTTTTGTATACTCAGGGTTTATGTGACGGTTAATACTGAGTATCAACTTGATTGGATTGAAGGAGGCAAAGTATTGTTCCTGGGTGTGTCTGTGTGGCTGTTGCCAAAGGAGATTAACATTTGAGTCAGTGGGCTGGGGAAGGCAGATGCACCCTTAATCTGGTGGGCAGAATCTAATCAGGTGCCAGCAAATATAAAGCAGGCAGAAAAATGTGAAAATGTGAGAAGGGTCTAGCCTCCCAGCCTACATCTTTCTCCCATGCTGGATGCTTCCTGCTCTTGAACATAGGACTCCATGTTCTTCAGTTCTGGGACTCGGACTGACTCTCTTTGCTCCTCAGCTTGCAGACAGTCTGTTGTGGGACCTTGTGTTTATGTAAGTAAATACCTAATAAACCCCCATAAATATCTATATCTATCTATATCATCTATATATCTGCTATTAGTTCTGTCCCTCTAGGGAACCCTGACAAATATAGTTTAATATTTGTTTATTGAACATCTTTTATATGTAACTATAAAAAGCTAGATTTATAGTAACTAGATAAATAAACCCTCAGATGGAAGAGGGTGGTGGGGCTTACACCTTCCCCCTCTTCCACATTCGATTGGTTCATCATCGATGAATGTTCATTGTTGGTGAACTTTGGCAAATGTGCAAGCATGATAATCTTTATTTCTTCAACACTTTAACCTAAAGACTATAGTACTATATGAGAAATTAAAATAAAATTCTAAGCCCCCTAATTGACTGAATGAACTACCTCTTGACCAAGAGGAACCCAGAGAAACTTAAAAACTGAGCTCCTGGCCATTGCAGAATGGGAGGGCAGACATGGTTTATTATATCCCCTCCCTCACTAACCACTATTAGACTTCCGTTCCTAAGGGCTAAACAGAAACCAGCGTTTTGGAAAGATTTGCTCCACCACTGACTTCATCTAACCACCTGACCCTTGCTGTATCCCCTCTGATATGGTTTGGCTGTGTCCCCACTCAAATCTCATCTTGAATTGTAGCTCCCACAATTCCCACAAGTTGTTGGAGGGACCTGGAGGGAGGTATTTGAATCATGGAGTCAGGTGTTTCCCGTGCTGTTCTCATGATAATGTCAAAGTCTCACGAGATCTGATGGTTTTAAAAAGGGTCTTTTTAAAACCCTCGTGAGAGCTTGTGCAGTTTCCCTGCACAAGCTCTCTTCTCTTGTCTGCCACCATGTGAGATGTGCCTTTCACTTTCTACCGTGATTGTGAGGCCTCCCCAGCTGTGAACTGTGGTCCACTAAACCTCTTTCTTTTGTCAATTGCCCAGTCTCAGGTAAGTCTTTATCAGCAGTATGAAAATCAACTAATACACCCTCCCTTTTCGCAGTTTCTGCGCAACTGACCAGCATTCCTTCCTGATAAGAGACCACTGACCATGGACTGGCTCCAGCCAGTCTACAGAGGCTATGTGTAGGATGCCTCTGTGTCCTCTGTTTCACTTTTGCCTAATTATAATGTATTTAAGTGTAAATTCTCTACCCAAAACTCAACATGGGACATATGTAACCTGCATGTCTGCTTACTACACATGTGTGTGCCACCTTCACGAATATTCATAGCTTCTCCTATAATCTGTTGACGATATATACTTAGCTGACCCATTCAGCATAAATTATGATCTCAGCCTTTCCTCCTTTGAAATGCCTGCTTGTGGTTTCTACCAGAGGCTATGCTTCCCAGCCTGTGGGATGGCCAGCCGACAGGCTATAATCCTTGATAAGAAATAAAGCTTTCCTGGGCAGGGGCAGTGGCTCTTGCCTGTAATCCCAGCACTTTGGGAGGTCAAAGCAGGTGGATCACTTAAGGTCAGGAGTTTGAGATCAGCCTGACCAACATGGGGAAGCCTGGTCTCTACTAAAAACACAAAAATTAGCCGGGCGTGGTGGCACATGCCTGTAATCCCAGCTACTTGGGAGGCTGAGGCACAAGAATCACTTGAACCCAGGAGGCGGAGGTTGCGGTGAGCAGAGATCATACCACTGCACTCTAGCCTGGGCAATATAGCAAGACTCTGTCTCAATAAATAAATAAATAAATAAACAAACAAACAAATAAATAAATAAAAGCTTTCCTTTCTAAATTTAGGAACCTCATGATTTTTCAGTTGGCTTGGAGGAGACCAAAAATGTGTCATTCTGTAATATGACTGTAGGAAACCAGAATATGCCACCCTAAAATGTTACCAGAAAGGGGTCCCAATCCAGACTCCAAGAGAGGGTTCTTGGATCTTGTACAGGAAAGAATTCAAGGTGAATCCATACAGTAAAGTGAAAGCAAATTTATTAAGAAAGTAAAGGAACAAAGAATGGCTACTGATAGAGCAGCCCCGAGGGCTGCTGGTTGCCCATTTTTATGGTTATTTCTTAATTATATGCTAAATCAGCATGGATTATTCATGCCTGTCCTTTTTAAACCATATAGGATAACTTCCTGACACTGCCATGGCATTTGTAAACTGTTGTGGTGAGGCAGCTATGTTGTCTGGGGTAAACATCCAGGGTTTGTCATCTTGTGCCAGGAAAATTTAGGATACAGACACACATGAGGTGTTTAGGAGTGGAGGTTTAATAGGCAAAAGAAAGAGAAAGGAAGACAAAGGAAAACAGCTCTCTCTCCCTCCAGAGCTGAGAGGTCTTCCTAGAGGAAAGACTGGCCAGTGGGGGATGCGCTGGATTTTATAGTCAGGCTGGAGAAGGTGGTGTCTGATTTACATAGGTCTCACAGATTGGTTCAATCAGGTATGATGTTTATGTAGCGCGTGGGAAAGGCTGGCTGCCCCACTCTAATCTTATGCAAATGGGCTTTCCAGTTGACTGGCACCATCTTGTCTGCTCCTTAGTGTACACGGGGATGACAAAGAGAAGGGAAGATGGAGCCGCCGTCTTGAACATGATTGGCACAACTGCCAGCATCTGTCTGCAGCTCGATTTTACAGGCTGCTCTTTGTTAGAAAGGAAAATAATTTGGGGTTGCTTTTTATTAAAAAGGAAATCTTACCGAGGACTTCCATACCCTCACTATCTGCCCAAGTAATTTCTTCTTAACTCTTTTATCAATGGCACTGGTGGGAGTGTAGTAGTGAGGATGACCACATGTCACTCCCATCGCCATCTTGGTTTGGGTGGGGTTAGCTGGCTTCTTTACTGCAACCTGCTTTATCAGCAAGTTCTTTCTTACCTGTATCTTGTGCCGGCCTCCTATCTCATCCTGTGACTTAGAATGCCTAACCATATGGGAATGCAGCCCAGTAGGTCTCAGCCTTAACCCAGCCCCCATTCAAGATGAAGTTGCTCCCATGCAAACACCTCTGACAAAAACATATTCCTTTGGCATAAGGATTATTTTGCACTGATTATTTTGAGACACTGCTCAAAATAATCATAGGAACACGTGTCTGTTATTACAGACACAGGAAAAGCTCTGAAAACAGAGTGGGTTACCCCTTTGTGTGTGTGTGTGTGTGTGTGTGTGTGTGTGTGTGTGTCTGTTTTCAGACGGAGTCTTGCTCTGTCGCCCAGGCTGCAGTGCAGTGGCACGATCTCGGCTCACTGCAAGCTCCGTCTCTCAGGTTTACGCCATTCTCCTGCCTCAGCCTCCTGAGTAGCTGGGACTACAGGCGCCAGCCACCATGCCTGGCTAATTTTTTTGTATTTTTAGTAGGAACGGGATTTCACCGTGTTAGCCAGGAAGGTCTTGATCTCCTGATCTCCTGATCCGCACTCCTTGGCCTCCCAAAGTGCTGGGATTACAGGTGTGAGCCACTGGTTACCCCTTTGTAAAGGAAATTTACATCTATAAAATAAATCTCCATTTGTATAATGGGGTCTCCCTCTCTCAATCAGGAGGAGAAGGGTAACAATCACTAGAGACTCTTACCAATGGAAAAGGCATTGACTTAGTGTGCATAGCAAACATTATCATATTACCATACTATGCACTATACCTGGATATCTCTTCATTTTGTTTGAGTTGAAGATGGTATTTAAGCCTAAAATCAAAGCCGCCTGCTTGAGATTTACTCATTTTTCCACGGGTATCTCTGACATACACGGGAAGAATACATTTTTAAGCTTCTGTTGTTTTTTCTTTTGTTAATTTGTATTTTGTTGCTGGGGTCTGTCTCTAGTAAGAGCTACGGTGGGTACGGAGAAAATTAATTTTCTCCCCTATAGTACTTCACAACATTTGGCAGCTTTTTCTTCTTCATTGACAATACAATCGCTTATTAGGCATTCTTTCTCTCTCTGTCTCTCCATCCTCTGCCCCAAAACATTTGCTAATGTAGGGGCCAAGGGAAAACTTCCCCTTTGCCCTCTGAGGTTTCACTGAAAAATCAACTCACGAAAGGCAGATTAATTGGAGAAAAGGTGTACCAATTTATTAGCATTGCAAGTCGGGGAGAATCACGGAATGGCTGTTCAATATCCCAGTGGGGCCGCCATACTTCCGTAGCCTTATTTCAGAGGGAGGAGGGAGATGGGGAATGTAAGTAATTCTGTTGAGGGTCAATCAATGATTACCAGTGAGAATCAGTGGATGGAGGGGTAGGGATTAACTCATAAATCGTTCTCTTTAGAAATGCAGTGAACCTGAGAGAGGGACATTATCTTGTGAATGGGTGTGTTCAGATGTGGTTACACTCTTGGTCTTCTTTTCTGCAATAGATAAGGAAATAACAGGAAGGAGAAGGAAAAACTACTGCTCTCCTTGGTCTGGTCTTTATGTAGATAGGGAAAAAGTCTCTTTCAGTGTCTGTTAATCTTTGAGGGTTTTTAATTCAAAATATTCATTGTACCAGGGAGTCATATTTTAGGGTGAAGTCCCCTGCATTCTTTCACTAAGCATCACTTTTTTTTTAAGTGTAGTGTTAAATGCTACAGAGAAAAACATGGGTGAGACAAGCCTGTTCTCTCAAGAAGCTCTAATGGGTGAAACATGCATGAAAACAGAATAGCCTCATGATTAGATGAGTTGCCCCCATAACCGACTGAATGAACCCCAATCTCAGTCAAGGTAACCTCAGAGAAAGCTTAGAAACTAGATTCCCTGCCACAATAGAGAGAAAGGTCTGACACATCTCAGTATAACTCCATCCTTACAGAGTTTAGTCACAATTGACCAGGATTAATGTTAAAATAAAGATCATAATGTTACAGGAAAGGGGCCTCAATCCAGGCTCCAAGAGAGGATTCTTGAATCTCATGCAAGAAAAAATTCAGGGTGAATCACACAAAGTGAGAGCAGGTTTATTAGGAAAGCAAAGGAATAAAACAATGGTTACTCCATAGACAGAGCAGCCCCAAGGGCTGCTGGTTGCCCATTTTTATGGTTATTTCTTGATTATATGATAAACAAGGGGTGGATTATTCATGCCTCCCCTTTTTAGACCACATAGGGTAACTTCCTCTCATTGCCAGTGGCATTTGTAAACTGTGGTAGTGCTGGTGGGAGTGTAGCAGGGAGGATGACCAGAGGTCACTCTCGTTGCCATCTTGGTTTTGGTGGGTTTTAGCTGGCTTCTTTACTGCAAAGTGTTTTATCAGCAAGGTTTTTACGACCCATATTTTGTGCTGACCTCCTAACTCATCCTGTGACTTAGAATGCCTTAACTGTCTGGGAATGCAGCCCAATAGGTTTTAGCCTCATTTTACCCAGCCCCTGCTCAAGATGGAGTTGCTCTGGTTCAAAACACCTCTGACAATAAGACCACAAAATCGACTCTTTGGGACAATAAGAGAACAAATTATAACTAGAACCTAAGGCCGTGCCAGACAAGGGTTGAGTCACACAGCCCTGCCAGTCACTCTGACCCAGTATATTGGTTAACAGACTTCCTTACCTTAACTTAAACAGTCATTGCTGCAGACCCCAAATTTTTAGACAAAGCTTTACTCATTTAACCATTTGTAAACTAAAGCATCTCTGAATCCACCTCTAAGCCCTTGTTTCAAGATATGCTGCTATTTCAGGCTGAACCAATGTATACCTTCCGTGTATTGATTTATGACTACCTGTAACTCCTACTTCCCTAACATGTGGAAAACCAAACCAACATGAGGAATCTGACTGCCTTGGGTGCACTTTCTCAGCACTTCTTGAGACTGTGTATCCCCGGACCAAGGTCACTCATATTGGCTCAGAATAAACCTCTTTAAAATATTTTACAGTTTGATTTTTCTCTTAACAACTTGCTGGGAGTAGAGATGGGTGTGGTTAGCAAAGGCTTCACCAAGAAGGAGATGAGCTAGGGGGCTCTTGCAGGGTGAGTGGAACTCGACCAGCTGGCAGAGGAGGTATGGGATGCATTCCAGGCTGCAGAGAGCGCACTGATAGAGAAGCATAATACACACAGAGAGCTGTAAGTCATTGGATTTGACTGACACAGCGTGTGCTGAGGAAGGGGAGGAGGCACAGCAGCAGATGTGGCAAGAGAAAGAGAACAGGGACATAAAATCTTAATTTTTCAAAATAAGAACTTTACTGAGATATCGTTCACATGTCATAGAATTTACCCTTTTAAAGTCCACAATCCAAGAGTTTTTAGCATATTCACAGTTATACAACTATCGCCACTTATCATTTTAGAACACATTCAACATTCCCCAAAAGACACCCCATACCTGTTGGCAGTTACTTCACACAACCAGATCCTCCCAGCCCCTGGAAAGGACTAGACTGCTTTCTGACTCTGGATTTCCCTATTGTGGATATTTCGTGTAAATGGGTTCTTGCAATGTGTGGCCTTTCTGGCTAGTTTCTTTTGTTGCTGGAAAGGGATCCTGATCCAGACCCCAGGAAAGTGTTCTTGGACCTTGCACAAGAAATTTAGGGCAAGTTCGTAAAGCGAAAACAAGTTTATATTAGAGAAGAAACAAAATAATCGCTACTCCATAGACAGAGAATTGGCATAGGCTGCTTGACTCAGTATACGTACAGTTATTTCTTGATTATATGCTAAACAAGGAGTGAATCATTTTTGAGTTTTCTGAAAAAGGGGCAGGCAATTCTAGGAACTGAGGGTTCCTCCCCTTTTTAGACTATATAGGGTAATTTCTAGACATTGCTATGGCATTTGTAAACTGTCATAGTGCTGGTGGGAGTGTCTTTTAGCATGCAAATGCATTATAATTAGCATACAATGGGCTGGGAGGAAAACCAGAGGTCTCTTTTGTCACTATCTTTGTTTTGGCTGGCTTTATTACTGCATCTTGTTTTATCAGTGGGGTCTTTGGGACTGTATTGTGTGCCAATCTCTTATCTCGTCTTGTGACCAAGAATGCCTGACCTCCTAGGAATGCAGCCCAGTAGGTCTCAGCCTCGTTTTACCCAGCCCCTATTCAAAATGGAGTCACTCTGGTTCAAACACCTCTAACACTTTCACTTAGCAGGCATCCATGTAAAAGCATGACTAAGTACTTCATTTCTTTTTATGGTAGAATACTATGAGATTGTATAAATATACCATACCACACCACATTTTGTTTATTCATGTATCAATTGATGGACATTTGGGTTGTTTCCACTTGAAGTTTAGCATAAAGATTATTTTAAAGTGAAAACATTCGAAATCTTGTCTAAACTTTCCTTATCTGACTATTGCAGGGTCTTTTGAAAACTGAACTGCCATTATTCTCCACTCCAAGGGACTTTCCAGTAAGGAAACAGACTGTCCATTCCCATCCGCATAAAGAAAGGCCAGTTGAGCCTTACAGCTTTCCCTTAAAGCCCTTGGGTATTCAGGGAGTCACTCATTATGGAGTGAGTTCTGCCTCCACATGTGAATAAAGCTTGTCTTTTCTCCTATTAGTCTGTCTATTGTCAGTTCATTTGCAGTCCCCCAACCATGGTAATTTAAGTGGATGGAGGAAAAATTTTCCTCCCAATGAACTTTTTGGTTATTATGAATAATGCCACTCTGAGCATTTGGGTATAGGTTTTAGAGTGAACATATATTTTAAATTCTCTTCGGCATATATCTAAGGATGGAATTGCTGGGTCATATGGCAACTATTGCTTGAACATTTTGAGGAACTGCCAGACTGTTTTCAGAGGGCCTGCAGCATTTTAAAACCCTACAAGCCATGTTTTGTGAGTATAAGGTGGCATGCCATTGAGGTTTAGATTTTTATTCCCTAGTGAGTAATGTTGAGTCTTTATGCATTTTTATAGTCATTCCTCTCTCTTAATGTATACTGTTTGCTTGCTTGCTGTTTTGTTGTTGTTTGGAGATGGGGTTAACATCTGTCACCAGGCTGGAGTGCAGTGGTGCAATCATAGCTCACTGCAACGTTAAACTCCCAGGCTCAAGCCATCCTCCCATCTCAGCTTCTTGAGTATCTGGGATTATGAGAACACAGCTAATTTTTAAATTTTTGGTAGTGATGGAGTCTTGCTATATTGCCCAGGCTGGTCTTAAACTCTTGGCCTCAAGTGATCCTCCTGCCTTGGCCTCTCAAAGTGTTGGGACTGCAGGCATGAGCTACCACGCCTAGCCCTGCTTTCTAGCACACTAATGCTTGTCTGGATTTTAAAAGAGATAACACAACTAACTCATTCCTTTCCATTCCTGTCTTGCTTCTAGCCTTCCATTCTCAGCTAAAGTTTTCTAAAAGGTGAACTCTATTTCTGTGACTTTATTTCCTCATTTTATACTTATCCCTCCAAGGCTACCATGTCCCACTGCTCCAGGTGATACCATTCACTTAGAATACAATGGGTTTGGTGCCCCCAGAGCTGTGTAATGGTATCTGCCCTGCCCCTCACCAATTCCCCCTGCATCCCTTGTTATCAAGTTTCCAGGACTTTTGCTCTCACTCTTGGAAACAGTGCCTTCCCTGGAAGGCAGAGCTTCCCAACTGCATCTGCTGAGATTAGGCAGATGTGTGTCAAGCTAAGGATCCCTTAACCTTCAGGGCAGCCAGGTGGGTCCCGGGAAGCTAGAGCATCTGAGATGGTTGCATCTGGCCTCAGGCAGGCTTGCCTGGTACCTTTTGGTATTATACAAATATAATTTTCTATTCTGCTCTGGTCAAGGACTGAGAAGTTGTGCTAAGGTAATGAATCACCTCGAAATTGCCAAATCCAACAGATATATTTTTCTGGTTTTCAATGCCCTCTCCTGGGCCCTTTCTATGTCTCCAGCTACTTCTGTTATTGGTCAGGTCTAGGCCTATTCAAAGTAAATCAAGTTCTGTGATATGGGTTTTGTGAAAGAGAAAAGATTTATTCTCAAGGCTGCCAAGCAAGCAAGCAAGAGAAGAGCTCTCAAATCTACCTACTCAAAGATAAGGCTTAGGGATATTTATGGGTTAAGGAAGTAGGGTGGCCTTAGGAATGGGGAAAGGTGATTGGCAGCGGGGAAAAATGAAGTAACAGGTTCATTCTGTGCAAGTGTAGTCAAGGTTCATGGCATTTCATAAACATAGATATATATAGAAAAAGTTGGTGTTAGCCTGATCTGAGGGTGGAGGTTTTGGCCCTCTGACATCAAAAGGCCACCTCTTGGGCACTTTTGCTGGCCCAGTGGAAGGGTCAGTGGTATCATCTGGTTTGAACTGGACAGGAGCTGGACCAAGTTCCTGAAAAACACTATTAGCATGGTGACCTGTGAATGTTATCCATAAAGTAGCCAGTGAAAGTTAAAGTTAAGTTTCAGCATTCAGCAGGGCAACCTTTAGGTACTGTAGCCATCAGCTTCATGGAAAAAGGCAAAAAAAAAAAAAAAATCCCACAAAAAGCAAACAAACATCACAAGCAGGGCAGGCAGACCATCTCATCTCTTTGTCTCTCTCTCTTAAAATTTTTTTTAAGTTTTAATTTTTTATGGGCACTTAGTAGCTGTATATATTTGTGGAGTATATGAGACATTTTGACACAGGCAGGCAATGTGCAATAATCACACCAGGGCAAATGGGGTATCCATTACCACAAGCATTTATCATTTCTCAAAGTTACAAACATTCTAATTATATTTTCTCAGTTATTTTTAAATGTACTATAAATTATTGTTAACTGTGGTGACCCCATTGTGCAATCAAATACTAGATCTTATTCATTTAATCCGACCAAATTTTTGTACTCATTAACCATCTCCACTTCCTCTCTCACCCCACCCCCTCACACCACTTCCCAGCCTCTAGTAACCATCCTTCCACTCTCTATCTCCATGAGTCAATTGCTTTGAGTTTTAGCTTCCATCAAGAAGCAAGAACATGTGAAGTTTGTCTTTCTGTGCCTGGCTTATTTCACTTAACATAATGTCCTCCAGTTCCATACATGTTGTTGCAAATGACAGGATCTTATTCTTTCTTATGACTGAATAGTGCTTCATTGTGTATATGTATCATATTTTCTTTATCCATTTATCTGTTGATGGACACTTAGGTTGATTACAAATCTTCGCTATTGCGAATATTGCTGCAATAAACATCGAAGTACAGATATCACTTCAATATACTGACTTCCTTTCTTTTGGGTATATTATATTTAGCAGTGGGGTTGCTCGATTGTATGGTAGCTCTATTTTTAGATTTTTGGGGAACCTCAAAACTATTCTCCATAGTGGTTGTACTAATTTACATTACCACCAACTGTGTACAAGAGTTCTCTTTTCTCTACATCCTCACCAGCATTTGTTATTGCCTGTCTTTTGGATAAAAGCCCTTTTAACTGGGGTGAGATGACATCTCATTGTAGTTTTGATTTGCATTTCTCTGATGGTTAATAATGGTATGTACCTATGTACCTTTTCATATGCCTGTTTGCCATTTGTATGGCTTCTTTTGAGAAATGCCTATTCAAATCTTTTGCCCATTTTAAAATCAGATTGCTGGATTTTTACTATTGAGTTGTGTGAGCTCCTTATATACTCTGGTTTTTAATCCCTCATCAAATGAATAGTTTGCAAACATTTTATCTTATTCTGTGGGTTGTCTCTTTACTTTTTTTATTGTTTCCTTTGCTGTGCAGAAGCTTTTTAACTTGATGCGATCCCATTTGTCCATTTTTTGCTTTAGGTATTACACAAGAAATCTTTGCCCAGACCAATGTCCTGCAGAGTTTTCTCAATGTTTTCTTTTAGAAGTTTCTTAGTTGAAGTTCTTAGATTTAAGTCTTTAATCCTTTTTGATATGATTTTTGTATGTAGTGAAAGAGAGGGGCCTCATTTCATTCTTCTGAATGTGGATATCCAGTTTTCCCAGCACCATTTGTTGAGGAGACTGTCTTTACTCAATATATGTTCTCGGCACCTTTGCCAAAAATGAGTTCACTGTGGTTGTATGAATTTATCTCTGGGTTCTCTGTTCTGTTCCATTAGTCTATGTGCCTGCTTTTATGCCGGTGCCATGCTGATTTGGTTACTAGAGCTCTGTAGTATAATTTGTGTTTAGGTAATGTGATTCCTCCAGTTTTGTTTTTTGCTCATGATGGCGTAGGCTGTTTGGGTCTTTTGTGGTTCCATACACATTTTAGGATTTTTTTTTTTAATTTCTGTGAAGAATGTCATTGGTTTTTGATGGAGATTGTGCTGAATCTGTGGACTGTTTTGGGTAGTATGAACATTTTAATAATATTGGTTCTCCAGTCCATGAACTGAAATATCTTTCCATTTTTTTGTGTCCTTTTTAGTTTCTTGCATCCATGTTTTCCAGTTTTTATTGTAGAGATCGTTCCCGTCTTTGGTTAAATTTAGTCCTTTGTATTTCATTTGTGGCTATGGTAAATGGGATTACTTTCTTGATTCTTTTTTAGATTTTTCACTGTTGGCATATAGAAATGCTTCTGATTTTTGTATTTTGGTATGATATCCTGCAACTTCTCTGAATTTATCAGTTCTAATAGTTTTATGGTGGAGTCTTTAGGTTTCTCCAAATATAAGATCATATAATCTGCAAACAAGGATAATTTGACTCATTTATTTCCAATTTGGATGCCTTTTATTTCTTTCTCTTGTCTGATTGCTCTAACTAGGACTTCCAGCACTATGTTGAATAACAGTAGTGAAAGGGGAAAACCTTGTCTTGTTACAGATCTTAGAGGAAATGTTTTCAGCTTTTCCTCATTCAGTATGAAACTAGATGTGGTCTCTATTCTGTTCCATTGGTCTATATGTCAGTTCTTATACCAATACTGTGATGTTTTGGTTACTGTAGACTTGTAGTGTTGTTTGAAGTTCAGTAGCATGATGCCTCCAGTTTTGTTTATTGCTTAGGATTGTCTTGGCTATTTGGGCTCTTTCTTGGTTTCATATGACCTTTAAAATAGTTTTTTTCTAATTCCATGGACCATGTCAATGGTAGTTTAATGGGAATAGAATTGAATCTATAAATTACTTTGGGCAGTATGGCCATTTTTATGATATTGATTCTTCATATCCATGAGCATAGGATGTTTCTCCATTTGTTTGTATAAGACCACACAGCTACAACCATTGGATCTTTGAAAAACTTGACAAAAACAAACAATGGGGAAAGGTCTTCTTATTTAATAAATGGTACTGGGAGTGCTGGCTAGCCATATGCAGAAAACTGAAACTAATGTGCAGATTCCTTAAAGCACTAAAAGGAGAACTAACATTTCATCCAGCAATCCCACTACTAGGTATCTATCCGGAGAAAAAGAAGTCATTACATGAAAAAGAGACTTGCACACGCGTGTTTATAGCAGCACAATTCACAACTGCAAAAATGTGGAACCAACCCAAATGCCCATCAATCAATGAGTGGATAAAGAAACTGTGGTGTGCATATACACAATGGAATATTACTCAGCAATAAAAAGGAATAAATTAATGGCACTCACAGCAACGTGAATGGGACTAGAGACCATTATTCTAAGTGAAGTAGCTCAGGAATGAAAAACCAAACATTGTATGTTGTCACTTATAAGTGGGAGCTAAGCTATGAGGATGTAAAGGCATAGGAATGACACAATGGACTTTGGGGACTTAAGGGGAAAGGGTGAGAAGTGGGTGAGGGATAAAGGACTACAAATTGGGTTCAGTATATACTGCTTGGGTGGCAGGTGCACCAAAATCTCACAAATCACCACTGAAGAACTTACTCGGCTAGGCATGGTGACTCACACCTGTAATCCTGGTACTTTGGGAGGTGGGCAGATCACTTGAGGTTAGGAGTTCAAAACCAGCCTGGCCAACATGGTGAAACACCATCTCTACTAAAAATACAAAAAACTAGCCAGGCATGGTGGTGGTTGCCTGTAATCCTAGCTACTTGGGAGGCTGAGGCAGGAGAATCACTGAAATCTGAGGCAGAGGTTGCAGTGAGCCAAGATCATGCCACTGCACTCCAGCCTGGGTGACAGAGTGGGACTCCATCTCAAAAAGAAATAAATTAAAAAAAGAACTTACTCATGCAACCAAACACCTGTTCCCCCAAAACCTATGGAAATAAAAAATGTTAATAAATAATTTAATAAAATAAATTCAATATCTCTTCTGGATAAAACCCTCAAAACACTGGATATGGAAAGAACATGCTTGAACACAGTAAAAGATATACATGACAGCCTCTAATGATCCTTTGCATTTCTGCTGTATCAGTTGTAACATCTCCTTTTACATCTCCGGTTTCATTTACTTGGGTCTTCTCTCTTTTTTTTCTTAGTCTGGCTAAAGGTTTGTCAATTTAGTTTAATTTTTTGAAACTCTGACTTTTTGTTGATTTTTTGTATTTTTTTATTTAAATTTCATTTATTTTGGTTCTGATCTTTGTTATTTCTTTTCTTGTACTAATTTGAGGTTTGATTTGTTCTTGCTTTCCTAGTTTTTAAAGATGCATTATTAGGTTGGTTATCTGAAGTTTTCCTACGTTGTTGATGCAGGCACTTATTGCTATACGTCTTCCTTTTAGTACCACTGTGTTTGGCTGTTCTTGTGTTGCTGTAAACACCTGAGACTGGGAAATTTATAAAGAAGAGAGTTTTAATTGGCTCAAGGTTCTGCAGGGTGTACAAGCATGGCACTGGCCTCTGCTCAGCTTATGGGGAGGGCTCAAGGAGTTTTTGCTCATGGCAGAAGGCAAAGGTGGAGCAGGCAAAGGTGGAGCAGGCAAAGATGGAGTAAAGGTGGCAGAAATGGGAGCAAGTGAGATAGTGGTGGGGGAAGGTGCCACACACTTTTAAGCCACCAGATCTCATATGAACTGAGAGTGAGAGCTCACTTATCACCAAGAGGATAGCCCAAGCCATTCATGAGGAATCTGCCCCCATGATCTAAACATCTCCTACCAGGCACCATCTTCAACAGTGGGAATTACAATTCACCATGAGATTTGGTGGGGATAAACATTCAAACTATATCAACTGCTCCTGCCGTGTCTCATAGGTTTTGGTATGTTGTGTTTCCATTGTCATTTGTTTCTAGAAATTTTGCACATTCCTTCTTAATTTCTTCATTGACTCACTGGTCATTCAGGAGTATATTGTTTAATTTCCATGTGTTTGTATAGTTTCCAAAGTTCCTCTAGTTATTGATTTCTAATTTTATTTCACTGTGGTCAAAGAAGATACTTCGTATGGTTTCAATTTGTTTGAATTTTTTAAGCCTTCTTTTGTGGCCTAACATATGGTCTATCCTTGAGCATGATCCCTGTGCTGAGGAGAATAACCACATTGCAGTCATTGGATGAAATGTTCTATGAATATCTATTAGGTCCATTTGGTGTTATGCAGATTAAGTCTTACATTTCTTTGCTGATTTTCTGTTTGGATGATCTGTCTGATGCTGAAAGCGGGGTGTTGAAGTCTCCTGCTCTTATTGTGTCAGGGTCTATCTTTCTCCTTAGCTCTAATACTATTTGCTTCATATATCTGGGTGTTTCAGTATTGGGTGCGTATGTGTTTATAATTTTTATATCCTCTTGCTGAATTGACCCCATTATCATTATATAATGATATGCTTTGTCTCTTTTTATAGTTTTTGTCTTGATTTTATAGTTTTTATATGATTTTATCTGATATAACCATAGCTACTGTTCCTTTCTGGTTTCCATTTATATGGAATATATATTTTTCATTCCTTTGTTTTCAGTCTATTTGTGTCTTTATAGGTAAAGTGTATTTCTTGTAAGGAACAGATTGTTGGGTCTTGTTTCCTTATCCCTTCAGTCACTCTATGTCTTTTGATTAGAAACTTTAGTCCATTTACATTCAATGTTATTATTGATAAATACTATTGCCATTTTATTATTTGTTTTCTGATTGTTTTATCCTTTCTTCCCCCCTTTCCTTCCTTCCTTTTTTCCTTCCTTCCTTTTCTTCCTTCCTTCCTTCCTTCCTTCTTTCCTTCCTTCCTTCCTTCCTTCCTTCCTCCCTCCCTCCCTCCCTCCCTCCCTTCCTTCAAAAGTGGTTTCCTTTTATGGCATGTTTTAGTTTCTTGCTTTTTACTTTTTCAGTATCTGTTTGTTTGACATTACCACGAGGCTTGCAAATAACATCTTATAACCCATTATTTTAAACTGATGATACCTTAACTCTGATTGCAAAAATAAATAAGCAAACAGAAAACTAAGAACTCTAAACTTTAACTTTATCCCACCTGCTTTTTAACTTTTCGTTGTTTCTATTTATATCTTATTATACTGTCTATGTCTTAAAAAATTGTTGTACTTACCATTTTTGATAGGTTGGTCTTTTAGTCTTTCTACTTACCATATGAGTAGGTTATACACCACAAATACAATTATAACATTCTGCATTTGTGTGTGTACTTCCTGTTACCAGTGAGTTTTATCTCTTCAGATGATTTCTTATTGTTCATTAACAGTCTTTTCTTTCAGATTGAAGAATTCCGTTTAGCATTTCTTGGAGAACAGGTG
>NW_012115311.1:5945869-6088068 GCF_000951035.1 Colobus angolensis palliatus | reverse complement strand
GAGTTGATGGGTGCAGCACACCAACATGGCACAAGTATACATATGTAACAAACCTGCATGTTATGCACATGTACCCTAGAACTTAAAGTATAATAATAAAAAAAAAAGAGTATTTTTTCTTCAGCACTTAAAAAATGTCATGCCACTCTCTTGTGGCCTGTAAGGTTTCCACTGAGAAGTCTCCTGCCAGATGTATTTCGGCTCCTTTATATGTTATTTGTTTCTTTTCTCTTGCTGCTTTTTAGGATCTTTTATTTATTCTCGACTTTCAGGAGTTTGTTCATTAAATGTCTTGAGGTAGTTTTGTTTGCGTTAAATCTGATTGGTGTCCTATAAACTTATTGTACTTAAATATTGATATCTCTCTCTAGGTTTGGAAAGTTCTCTGTTATGAGCTCTTTGCTTTTTTTTCCCCTCTACCTAATCACTACAATTTCCTCTTATTCTACATCTATCAGTTATTTTTTTGTAGATGACTTAGATTTTTATATCTCCTATGGGCTCCAAGCTAATGTATCCCTACTGCATCCTTGAGGTGTCTTGGATATTTAAAAGTTACCTAAGAAAGAACACGTCTAAAATTAATTTAGCATCTATCTCCACTCCTCCAACTGATCTTCTTCCAGACTTCCCTACCTCAGGGAATGGGAGCATTATTCACTTTTGTGCACAGAAAAGCTAAAATCAGCCATGATCTCTTGTGCTCAAACCTCTTATGTTTAAGTCCTGTTAAGAATAGCTCTTTAATATTCATTTTCTCCATTTCCAGGACCACTACTGAGTTTATCTACTCCCATCTCCTACCTGTTCTGCTTTCTATATCTGTCTTCTTGGCTCCATGCCCTTGTAAACCAAAGGCTCAATCAATTTAGAGGTTTATTTTGCCAAGGTTAGGAGCCTGTGACACAGCCTTAGGAGGTCCTGACAACAGGTACCCAAGGTGGTTGGGCTATAACTGGGCTTTATACATTTTAGAGAGACCTAAGATATCAATCAATACATGTAAGATTTACACTGGTTCCATCTGGAAAGGCAGGACAACCAAAAGCAGGAGCTTCTGGTTCCCAGGCAGATTCAAATATTTTCTGGTTGGAAATTGGTTGAGTTATTATGTAAAGACCTGGAATCAATAGAAAGGAATATCTGGGTATGATAAGGGGTTGTGGAGACCAAGGTTTTTCATGCAGGTGAAGCCTCCGGGTAGCAGGCTCCAGAGACAGTAGATTGTAAATGTTTCTTATCAGACTTGAAGAGTCTATTCTGTCAGTCCTCAGGTCTGTGTTGATGTTAATGGTAACGAGGCATGTCTGACTCCTCCTTCCTATCATGGTCTGAGCTAGTTTTCCAGGTTAACTTTGGAATGCTCTTGGCTAAGAGGAGGACCCCTTTCAGATTGTTGGGGGGCTTATAATTTTATTTTTGGTCTATACCCTTAACTCTCCAGACTGCAGCCAGTGTGACGTTTTCGAATGAATATCTGGTCACATCACCATCTCTAGCTCCTGCTTAAAATCTAACAGTGATGTAGGGACCAGGACACTTGGCCCCCTGAAGGTTTGCTGAAATTCACTGACATGAGACAGGTTGATTAATAGAAGAAAAAGCATACAGATTTACTTAATGTGCATACACAGGAGCCTTCAGAATGAAGACCTGGCCCCCCACTGGGATGCAGAAGCTTATATACCATCTTGAGATTACAGAAAGAATGTGAGCTCAGAGCATAGCCAAAAACAGGTTATGGTGGTAAATCATGTAGTGGCAAGGCTGGTTATGGGAGGGGGAGAAGAGGAGGCTTGACTTGAAAAGGGGGTCTTGTTCTGTAGATGAAACCTCAGAGGTAGCAGCTCTCAGAGAGAATATATGGCAAATGTTTCTTTTGGATCTTTAGAGGTGTCAGACTCAGTTAATCTGTCCTAGATCTGGACAAGGGAAGGCCTAGTTGCATTAACAGAGATTCTCTACAGATGCAAATTTCCCCCACAATAGATGGTTTTGAAGGGCCACTTCAGACTACTCTCCCTATGGCAGCCACCTCAAAATATGTCCAAAAATTATATTATGGGGAATAGTTTGATTTCCTTCAGTAACTTCCAATGACTTAAGGGATAAAGGTAAACCACTGCTCAGCCTATCAGACTGACCTAGGCTGCCTTCCTCTAGGGTTTCTCACACCATGCTTTCTCCATACCGGCCAGGTATCAGTCCCTTGGGCTGGCCCCACTCCCTTTCACCACCAAAGCTTTGTACCAGTTGTCCCCCAAATACTCTTTTCTTTCTTCTTTGCCTAGTTAACTCCTACTCATCCTTCTAATCTCAGCTCAAGGCTCACCTCATCTTAGAAGCCTTTCCTGAGCTCCCTATCTCCACTAAATTTCCCATCACACCCTCTCGTAGTACCCTTATTTCTCCTCTTTAATATTCCTCATAGCTGAACATTTATTTGTGTCCTTATTTGATTAATGTTTATCTTCCTCTAGATTGCAAACTTCACAAGGTAGGAGGATTTATTTGATTCTCTGTAGCATGCTCAGCCCATAGCAAGATGCTTGGTGCCTTGTGGGTGTTTCATATTTGTTGAATGAATGAATGAACAAATGCCATACTAAGATATTTGTGATTTACCCCTTGGGCTTCATTGAAAGAATGTAAGCAGAAAATAGATTATTTAAATTTAAACAAGAAAGCTCAGACAATTGTTTTGAGACAGGATGGGCAGAGGTTGGAAACTGACCAGTTTGACAGCTGTCACAACAGCACAGTTGAGAAAGAATGAGCACCCAGCCAAAGTAGGCCCATTGAGGCTGAAGAGTAGAGTGGAAGTGATCATGTTTAGAAGGTAGGGCAGATAGAACTTAGTGACTCTGTGAGGTGGTGAAACTGCCTTTGCAAGGATTATAACTGAGCTGATCTAACTGACTCCATCTTGCTTCTAGCCTCTATGCTGTCTTTGTTCATTCTTGGGCATAGGCTGAACTAACTTTGGGAGGAGCTTAGTTTGCAGTTTAATTTTGAAACAAATATAGTAACACCCTTTCCCCAGATAAGCCCCCTACTTGGCCGGGAACTAGACTGCTTTTGTAGGACTAACAAATTCGCCACAAGATTTGAAATGATGATTTAGGAGTCACGCAGCTAGAGGCCACCAAGTTCTTAACCTCCCCAGTGGCTCCTAGGCATAACATCACTATTGTAAAACCTAAGAGGGGTGCTTGAGTTATTTTTCAGGCCTTGCACTGAATAGATCACCCATTTCTATGATAGAAATGATCGCCCAGATCAATAAACTGACTCATCTGATATCATGGCCCCCACCCAGGAACTGACTCAACTCGAGAGGGCAGCTTCGACTCCCTGTGGTTTCATCTCCAACCCTACCAATCAGCACTCCCCGCTTCTCAAACCCCCACCCAGCAAATTATCCTTAAAAACCCAAATCCCAGAATTTTCAAGGAGACTGGTTTGAGTAATAACAAAACTTCAGTTTCTGGTACAGGTGGGTCTGCATGAATTAAATTCTCTGTTGTAATTGCTCTGCCTGGATATCTTGATAAATCAGTTCGGTCTACACAGCAGGCAAGAAGAACCTGTTGGGAGGTTTATAGTGGCTGCTGGGATGGAGGGAGGTGCACCAATGAATTCAGGGTATGTAGAGACAGAATAGCTTTGTGGCAAGAGAGAGTGCGCTCAGTTTGAGACTCGATGAATTTGAGGCTCCTAGGAGACACCCTGGGGAAGATTTCTAATGGGAAGTCTTATATTTTCAGCCTTTTTCACAGGTTTCTTCTCTGCCTAGTAACAAAGGCTAGGTTTTTTGTTCTTTTAACTCTTTTCCCATCTAGAAAAAGAAAGTGCAGCACACTGCCAGCACTCATCTAGTTTTATAATAAACATGCCCTTTGAGGCTGATGCAAATCAGACTGATTTTTAATGTGAAAATAAAACATAAAAATTGTTCTTGGAGTTACTGCTACACAGAACTAATATCAGAACTGTCTGAATCATCAGAAACATGTATTTCAGAAAAATCAGATTCGTCAAATGAGTCTTTGGCCAACAACTGTTCGAGAACGATGTGTACAGCATGTGTAGAAATGCTACGCTTTCTAGGAGTTGACATTTTCAGTGATTGAGAATTACTATATTTGCTAAATAGAGATACCACTACTAGAAACAGAATTCTATAAATAGGATGATGTCTTTTGTTTCCAAAGTTGATATACTAGAGAGATGCAAAAATAATAATGAAGTGAGATTTTGTGGCAAAGTTATCTTGTGGTAAATGCTGCAGCCACAACTGCTGGCCGTGAGTATTCTCAGGGAAAACAGGAAAAGGGCTAAAAACAAAACATTTCTTGGAACCTTATTCCTTTACTCCTCTTCTTAGCAAACTGTCTTTGAAAGGGCAGACAGCACATGCTCTGTCTGCATCTGTTGAACTCCTGTTCACTTCTCTACTCCCCGTTCTCTTGGCATCGCTGAAACTGCCTTCAATAAGGAGGCCAGAAGCCAAATCTAGTGCACCCCCCAGAGACTGAATATACAAAAGGACAATGTTCAGACCATATATACAAATAGAACTTTGATCCACAACCTGCAGCCACCTGCCCAGGAAACTAACCCCTTATTTACAAAAAACAAACAAACAAACAAACAAACAAACAAACAAAAACAGTCTAGGAAGCCAGCTTGCCATTAAGTCAGACTTGTAGGAAGCCAGATAGCTATCTTTACTGACAATCCAGTGAAATAACTTTTGTACCTACTGGCCACAGGTGGCCAGGACATAATTAATGACTGAAATAATTGGCAGTTGGCAGCTTCCCAAACTTTTTTCTCCTGCTCCCAACTTAGAACCAACCAGAGAAAGCCAAATATGCTCCAACCAAACATACAGGATGCCCCACTTCTGATTAGCCTGCCTACAGCTTCCTCATGCCTAAAGTCACCAATCAGGGTACACCTGAGCCCTCCATTTTTCTACTCTCAGGCGTTCCTGATCCTCTCTCTGTCTCTGAGTCTCTGCCAAAACGCAAGTGATGGTGGCTGACTCCCTTACTACCGCAAACTCGGAAGAAATAGCCTTTGCTTTTCTCGTTTAGTTGGTCTTCATTTATTCCCACAACCCTCCATTTCTTATCAAAATCACTCAGCCACACTTAATGCTACCAATCATGCCCTCCTTGAAACTGTCTCTTCCCTGAGCTCCCAAGCCCCCAGTTCTGACTCACCGTCATTTGTGTGTACGATGTCTTCATGTCCTTCAGTGTCTCTTTCTCTGCCAGGGGAGTCCAGGGTTCCTTTCCTCAGCCTTCTTCTCTACTCACGTTCACGTCTCCTTGGGTAATGGTATCCACTCTTTCTCAACCACCACTGTTGCGCTGATTCCCTTAATCACTGCATCCAGCCCAGACTTGTTCCTCCTGATTGCCTCCTCCCTGAGGCTCCACAAGCACCTAAACTCAACATATTCAAAGCCAATTCCCCTACCCCAACACATACACACACATAAACATGCTGCACCTTTCCCTTCCTGCCTCTGCTGGTCATACCATACCCACCGTATCACCCAAGTAAAAGAATTAACTTGTACTGATCGATTTGGCCTCTTAAATATTTCCTTGGTGCATTTCCTCTTCTTCATCTCTAGTTCCACTGTCCACTGTAGGATGTCACTATCTCTTCCCAAAGTATAACAAAAGTCTCCTAACTGGTTTTCAACTTGCCAGGCTTGTCTCCTTTCAAACAACCTTCCATTCTCTTTACAGAGTCATCTTTTCAAAATATCCATCTGAGCATGTCATGCCTTGCCTACAGCCCTCTTCATTATTTAATATAACATACAAGTCCCCACAATGTTCTCATCAGCCATGTTTCCTGTCATCCAAGACTTTGAACTTGATGCTCTAAGCAGATACATCACACTGTTCAGACTCCTGAGTGCAAATTGTGAGTGTGCCCCTGGGAGGTATCAAAGCACCAATGATATTCTCACTTGCATCCTCATTGGTGACCTGTGGTCTTAGCTTGGCGTCCTTAGAGAATGTTTATGGCCAGCTGCTTGATCTCTGTGAAGAGATCTCTGCTTACGTGGCTAGCTGCCAGGAGGACCACGTTGGATTGAATTAGCTATGATTTGTGAGCTTCCGAATTCTCTTTGTTGGAAGCCCTAGTTTATACTCAGCTTGCAGGTGTGGCTGAAACCAAATGAAGAACTATCTAGGGCTTCCCAAAAGAAGGGGAATTTCAAACTCTTGCCCTCAGAATTTTTCACCTTCTGCACAAATGGAGTCTCTGCTTATACTTACAGATGTGGTCCTTTCCCTCCCGTGACCCCATTGATGTATCCACATCAACAGATAAGGGGCGCAGCAGGCTTCTCAGCTCTCCAGAGGTGGGCGAGGGCCTTCCCAGCAGGCATTTACTGTCAGCCAAACCAGCAGGAAGAAAGAAAGTCAGTATCAGAGGGCAACTGGCTGATTGTTAAAGCTGGGCCTCGTGTGGGAGAAAGATAATGGTCTGGTGATTTCACACGTAAACATTTTTAAGATGCCGATAGCCAGCAGGCAGCCTTTCACATCAGATATCTCTGAAAGGCATCAGCATCTAGGGGAAGGCTAGGAGACAAGAAACTGCCCCCTTCAACTAGAAAATATCGTACCTTTTATTGAAGAAAGGAACGCCGCATTCTCCAAGTGCCAGACCGTGCCTTCCTGATTTACAGCAGGACTTTGGAGGTTGACTACTCAAATCTAAAGTTACCGCAGCTGCCTCCCTGTTTGTGTGGCATGATGAAGTGGAAGGCAATAGAGGAGAGTAATTAGAGCTCCAGGAGGCCAGTGCCGGCCGGGAACGAGGTCCCAAGTTACAGTCAGCCGTTAAGACTGACACTGTGGGAGAGGGTGATGGTTATGAGGACAGAAGATGGCAGACGCTGAGGAACAGGGAGGCTGCCCACATTGGCGGGCTGGCTGCAGGGTGTCATGATGCTGGCTCACACCAACACACATATACACACAAATAACCACCTGTGCACACCACACACACTTACACACATACACACCTACACACATACATACACACCTACACACACCCCTACATACATACACACCTACACTCATACACACACCTACACACACACCCCTACATACACATATGCACACATAACCACCTGTGCACACCACACACACATACATACACACCTACACACACACATACACACCTACACTCATACCACACACTCTTACAAACATACACACCTACACACACACCCCTACATACATACACACCTACACTCATACCTACACACACACCCCTACACACACATATGCACACAACCACCTGTGCACACCACACACATTTACATACATACACACCTATACACACCTACACTCATACACACCTACACACACCCCTACACACACGTACACACACCTACACTCATATACACTACACACACACCTACACACACACATACACTCATATATACCTACACACACCTACACACCTACACACACCACACACATACACCCTGCACCCCTATACTAATACACACCTACACACATCCACACACACACCTACACACATACACACCTATAAACACACCCCTACACACCTACACACCTACCCACGTACCTACACACACACATACACACACTCATACATACCTATACACACATACACCCTTACCTACACACACCCCTACACACATATCTACACTCATACATACCTACACACATACACTTCTACACACACATACACACCTACACACACACACCTATACACATGCACACCTACACCCATACACACCCACACATACACACCTATACACACCTACATATACTGACACACATACACACACCTATACACATAAACACACCTACACACCTATACACATACATACCTGCACACATACAAACCTGCACATACATATGCACACCTATATACACACACCTACACACATGCACACCTATACACACATACACTCCTACACGCATACACACCTATATACACACTTTTACACACCTACACACCTACACACACCCCTATGCTCATACACACATATACCCCATACACCTATACACATGCCTACACACACACCTACACCTACACACACATACACACCTACACTCATACACACCTATACACACACTCCTACACACCTACACACATACACGCCTACACGTACATATACACCTACACTCATACACACCTATATACACACTCCTACACACCTACACACATACACATACATATACACCTACACTCATACACACCTATACACACATATACCCCTACACACCTACACACATACACACATACATACACGTGTACTTTCAGGATAACAAGGCAGTGACTCTGCTGGAACCTCTGGCAATGGCCCCGGGAGCTGCTGCTGTGCGGTGGGAAACTTGGAAACACAGGAGCAGTGCGGTGCAGGGTCTCAGCTCCAAAGCTTCTCTCAGGCATCCTTGGGAACTGCAGGACAGAGAAGAGCCAACAGCCCGCCTGCCAGCTGTGCTCTGACTTCCTCCAGATGGTGTCTGGTCCTTCCATAGGGGCCTGTGGTCCATACTGCGAAAGTTCACTTTGGGGATCATTCCCAAATCTCCAGACTTGAAGAGGCACAGAGATGGCCAAGGCCAGAGTTTGCCCAGAGGCCAGTTTGGATTTAGGGCCACCTTAAGGGGAGGTGAGACCATGAGTGCTTATGGTGGAGAAGCTACATGGATTTCAGGCAGTGGACGTGCCTCTGGGGAGGACAGCAGGTTAAGGCCAGGGACTGAGCTTGGACTGCCAGTGGTTTACCTGGCTGTTTTTGCTAAAACACAGCTGAGTGGAATTAGGCGCTAGGAGGAGGCAGGTTGCCAGCAGTTAGGGCCTGGCTTGGCCCAGTGAGACCCTGGCCTCTCTTTTGCCTGGAAAGTTCCTATATGTTAGAGCAAGTCCTGCTGACAGGTTGGAGACAGAGCTGAGGTGGACAATCCTCAGAGTGTGACTAATGGGAGCGATCACTTAGGCGCAAGGGCACCCACTGCCCCCTGGACTCTGGTGTTAGGAGGGGCCGTAGAAGCTCTGATCCACCGATCCTGAAGATAGCTAAAGCCCAGCAGTGAACAGACATCGCTCTGGCAGCTGGATCATCCAGGGCCAGAGTTCTCGGCTGTCTCCACCCTTCTGAACGCATCTGCGGGCATTGGGGGGAGACTCGGGTTACACAGGTGCTCCTCGTTTCTCTCCCCTTGCTGGGTTTTCATCAGGTTTTTTTCTGATGACACATACTGAGAGCGGAACGCTCTGTTGTAAGAAGACCCTGAGAGGCGGCAGGATTAAGCCACACATACCTCTCAGCAAGATTTTTGCAGAAAAGCATATTGAAATGTGGACATTTCAGGAGAACCCACAAAATCACAAGGCAGGAGAAGTCCTTTGAGCAAATCAGCAGACAGATATGTTAGGATGGGGCTTCCCTTCCATCCTGAGCAGAACATTTTCAGTTTTCCAATGTAAGAAACCAAAGTGAACTGTTACCTTCCTTTATAAAGTAAGTAGAAACAATAGGAGCTTTTGGTGAAGAAAAAAAAAAAGACTTGCTCAGAAAGATAGCAGCGAACTTAGAAAATGTTATTTAAAAATGGAACCTCTGACACGATAGGGACAGAGGAGAGCATGTCCAGAGAAGAAATTGCAAATGTCTGGCTTGGTTTGGACTTTGATTTACTTGTTGAAAATGAAAGGATATTTCATATTCTGAACGATGAGCCAGCCGCGCTGACAAGGTCACTGCTTAATCAGAGGAATCCAGCAAATTAATAGGTAATTCTGATGGAATAACAAAACCTCTCTCAGGTGGACCATGAATTATCGCCGTGCTGCAAGGGAAAGGTGACAATGTGGATTTGTCCAGGAAGAAGGAGGGAGAGAAATATTTTCAGGGTCAGTGGATTTCTCTCTCCTCTCTGTCTCTCTCTCTTCACAGAACAACATAGGAGAGAACGAGATTTTCCCCGTGAGTGGTGAGCTAATAAGCTTTGTGAGCAGGAGGTTCTATGCATTAGGAAAGGATTAACCCACGGCCAGCTCCTTTGCTTGCACAAGGAGGTGGTCCTCCGCTATTGCTGTGAAGGAGCAATTGGAATCCACAGTATTTCAGAAGGGCCTGGGGTCTCTAGTGCTCCCTCAAGGCCATCCTCCCTGCCCCACTTCCTCCTTCGCCAGCCGTGGGACCTGGCATTTGGCACCATTTCATTTTTACAGCTGCCTACCCCATCCTGAGCACATTCGCACAGCCAGGAGATGGGCCGGTTCACTGGACTCTACCCTGGCCTCGTTGGGGCTGACTTGAAGCCTCCATCTGGCAGATTCTGAGCGCCTCTGTGTTCTCTGTGTTTGTTTGCACCGTTTGTTCCCACGGCTTGGAATGTCTTCTTCCTCTTTCTCTTGGCTGATTCCTGCTAATCTCTTAGGCCCTTCTCAGGGACACTTTCTTCAGAAAACTTCTGATGGCCCATGGCAGTTAGATGACCTTCCAAAGTGATCCCACGTGTCTGTCTTGGGCATTCCTCCGTCTCGACCCTGGTCATGCTGGATGGCAACTCTCTACTTCTTTCTCACACAGGCCTGTCAGTGTGGGAGAGGCAGTGGTTAGGGCTTTTGCTGTGTAGCCCCAGATCTAGCAGAGGGATAGGGGCATATGACAGGAACTTGCTGGACGTGGGAGCAGATGACTCCCCTACGTGACAGATGGTGGCGAGGGCATGGGGAGGGAGGTGTCGGGGAGGGCTTCCCCAGGCTAAAATTCCTTTTAGTAGTACAGGTTCAGGGTATGTCCTTCCAGGTGGCGGAGAATAGGTACTCCAAGAGAATTTTGAAAGTCCAGGAAAGAATGGATAATGACGTGTGAGGATTAGAAGATTCTTGGGAAAGGCTCCACCTCCTGCTTCCAACAAGAATGCATGCATAGAGCCATTGATGACATCTTATTATCACTCACCCTGTCACAGGGAGACTGTACTCATGGATGAAAAATGTGGAGGAGATCAAGACCCATGTCAAACTCATACCAAAGTGTGTTCCATGATTCCCACACAGCATCTCAGTTTTGAGGAACACACTTTGGGAGACATTGATATTTCCCTTCCTTTTAAACATTCCAAATTGTACCCCAGTTTTAAGACTGTGGAAACTTTGTCTCTTCAGCCTTTATTTCTTCCTTTCCTCCTTTGCTCCCTTCCTCCCTCCCTCCTTGCCTTCTTGCTCGCTCCTTCTCTTTCCTTCCTTCCTTCCTTCCTTCCTTCCTTTCTCTTTCTTTCTTTCTTTTTTCTTTCTTTCCTTTCTTCTTTCTTTCTCTCTCCTTCCTTCCTTCCTTCGCCCTTCCTTCCTTCTTTCCTTCCTTCCCCCTTCCTTTCTCCTTCTCTCCCTCCTTCATTCCTTCCTTCCTTCCTTCCTTCTTTCGTTCCCCCTTCCTTCCTTCTCTTTCTTTTTCTTCCCTTTCTCTTTGTTTTTCCTTCTAGGGGTTTACTAAGGGTGACATTTGAATTGTTGTAATAGAGTGGGCCACAAGTGTATTTGCATGTGACTGATGGCTGGCTTGCAAGCAGCCTGCACGGTCTCCACATGCTGAGAGCCAGTCTCAGGCTGGTAGTGATGCTGGCCCCTGACAAACTGGAGTTCTGCCATCTGTGAGTGATAAATTAGTTGTCCCACCCTGTGAACATCCAGGGTAAAAGATTTCTCACTAGAAGAAAATTCTTAAGAACAGGAATTGTGGCTTGTTTATCTCAGCCTCCACAGTACATCACCCATCGTAGGTCCTTGATAACACTTGCTGCATTAATGGGCATAGTGCAATATTAGTGCATGACAAGAGGTAAAATCTCAGTAATTAGAGATGGCAGAGAGGACTCGGGAAAGCCTTCCAGCTCAGATCCCAGGAGTCAAGCCAAGAGTACCATGGGGTGCATGTACCATCGAACAGGCAGATGGTAGACACACATCCTCAAGTTAGAGACTGGAAGTTGCCATACATGCAAGGACTTGCTACATGTGGGTGTGTACATCAGCTGAACCCTGGACTAAGAGTCTCAGAATAAATGGCAAGCCTTCCAGCTTGAGATATATTTTCCTGTCTTTAAAGTCTTCTGATCTATAGTGAAAATAAACATGGAGAACGAGGTTTCTCTTTTCTAGGCTCAAATGAAGTGCCTTCCATGTTGTTGGCACTCGCTCAAGAAACATTTAAATGAATGATTTGGAAGTGCAGGCAAGCTGGCTGGGACATCTGTCACTGTGCTGATGGCCAGCATGGATTTGGTCGGTCCAGCTGGCTGGGTGTGGCTTCTCGTCTTCCCCTGGTACTCCTCCTGGAGCTGGGGGGACGGTAGTGGGGGGGAGCAGGCTACCTTCTAAGGAAGAGCACAGCTTTCCTTCCATTTAGGAAATGTTATAAGAATATTTCCAGGATGCTCCTATACCTGTTTTGTGTTTGTTACCCAGTTACTTCCATTTCCAGGACCGCCTTCCCTGTACATAATGAGTGCCACCTTGCCCACTACCCATCCAAAGGGCCGGGAGTTGTGGAGGGTCCTTCTTTCCCAATTCCCATATGTGGCAATTTTATCATCCCCAATCCCAGACTTGTGCCTGAGGCTTTCACACCAAGGCCCAGGTTTTCGATGGCAGGTTTTTGGCAGAGCTGCCAGCCTCGTAAAACAAGGTAATGGTCTTTAGGAAGTAATCACTTTAGCTATTGTTTCCCAGCAGTTGCCAGAGAGTCTAGAAAGGACCTAGTGACTTCACGACAGTACAGCAAAAGGGAGAACAGCAGCTGCAGCAGCAGCCTGTGGACGGCAGGGAAGGTGACTGCTAATTTTACAAGCACTTGGAGATATTCTGGCACCTTCATAGGACACCAGGGAACCTGCAGTCACTTTTGCTGGCTGACTTTTCAATCTCCTAACATTGAAAAGCTCAATAGGAAAGAACTTAAATCCATTGTAAGGTTTTGCAATTTTCTCTAAGGTCAATATTACACATGGAATGCCTAATGGGAAATTGCTACAAAAATGGCAGCTAATTACAGGTTAGTGGATAAAACAACACCCTTCTCTGGAGATCCTGTGCACGTAGGTTGAAGGATAAAATAGGGCTGAATGGTATTTGATTTATTTGTATTTATCCAAGTCAGTGGCCCAGGCAGGAAGGTAATATATGAAAAGGGACATTTTTGGAATAGCTGTTTTTGAATTACGCTCATGAAATACACACTGTGCTACGGAGGACATGTGGGAAAGCTACACTCTGACCGCATGACTAATTTTTAAAGCCTTGCATAGAGAGAATTCCCCCCAAGAACACAGCTGGGCTATTCCTTCGTGGACTGAGTGTGTCAATTATGAATTGAACTAAGATGAAATTTTCCTCCAGTATGGCAAATGAACTGAGGAGTGTACCCTGCAGCCAAGGTATTATGTAGTAGTTCATACACCAAGTACTATTATTTTATTAACTTTAAGAACATGTTTTACATAAAAACAGGCAACATCAAAAAAGCTCAGTTGATAAATGAACATACTATATCACAGATGATTTCATTCCACATTAACCTACATGTATTAGCTTAAACTGAAGGATTAGGGGGAAAAATTGGATCTCATTCCACCTTTAATTAAGGATACAAATTGTTCCAAAGTTATTTCATTAGGATTCTGAAAATCAAAGATTAACCTGTGTCATCTGATCCATGCAGCAAGTGATAAATTCAGTATTTTTAAAGGAAACATTGAATTTTTTTCTTGAGTCAAATTGAAACCTTTCAGAAACTTGTTTAAATGCATCAAGTCCTACCCACCTTTTTAGTATGTATGAGCAAAATACTATTTAATTTCACACTCAACTAATCCTTTAATAATTTTCTTTCAGCCAGAATGAAAAAGGCCAGTATTAATTTCCTAATAAAATTTTTTTCAAAAGTTATCGAGGATATGACTATAACCTTGGACCAGTTTCAATTTCTTTTTATTTTTTCTGAGAATACACCAAAGATTAATGTCAATGGCAAGTGAGAAATTGTCCCTAGAGAACTATTCAAGGACTTTTTCTCACTACATTTGATTGGACTGGAATGAACTGACATTATAGCATCTTTATCATCACCTTTAAAATTCTATTTTCTCTTAGTAGCAACAGTGAAGACTTTAGAACTATTACTTACTTTAAATGAATAAAGTATATCACAGACAAAAATAGACACTTTTACATTAAAGCAACATCAAGGGCCTCAATTTCATTGAACAGAAACAAATTCTGAAGAAATTTACAGGTATGATTTAATTTTAGAGAGTGCTCTTTCTTTAGGGAAAAAAATGAAACTAGATCTCTCATTTGTCTGTATGGGCAAGATAAGGTAAACGTCATGATCAAAACACATGCCAGTTAGAAACTTGATCACAGAAATGATGCTCAGTGTTGAAGCCCAACAATAAACAAACAACAAACAAAAACCCCCACTCTAACCAGAGGCATTTAGGCCTCTCCATTGAATTTCCTGTTTCCCACCGGTTTACGATCCTTAATGTTACTGGATGAATGGCTGCATATTTGAGATGATTAAAAATAAAAGACAGGCTTAAAAGCACCTCCTCCTCTAGTATGTAATTACATACAAACTAAAGATTCCTTCTGACAGTCCTAGGAACCCCATTTGTTACTGTTTCATGTGTAAGCACCATTGAACCAATTTTTAAAGCACATTTGCAGTTATCAAATGTTTAGTGTGTCCTCAAGTTTCATTGATTTGTTTGCCTTTAAGCAAGAAAAGAGTAAAGTGTGTTATTCTCCTCTGCTTCTTATCATATCTGAATTGTCAAAAATGTTAATTTTGGAAGGGCTTTTAATCACTATTTTCCCCAACAGACTAGAATGGCTCCATGAAATTTGACAATTAAGGAAATCTCTATCCCCAGAAGAAGCACATATCTGACCCTCTAAACTGCATGCAAAGTAAGGGTCTGTGTGAGAATATTTTTCCCAAACTCCCGATGGGCATGGCAGACAATATGTAGAAAAATCTGAGTTTTGAACTGACCAACTTCAAGTCTTTTAAAATCCTTGGGCAAAAAAAACCAAAAAATATCATCTAGCAGTTAAAAAAATTGTTGACTTACAAATTATAGAAAAGATATGTTATCTACAATATACGCCAGGTGACCCATTAAATTTAAAAAACGTATCCGAATGGGTAACTACATTAAAAGTACCATCTTGGATTTTGGTGCTTTCCTAAATTCTGAAATCACTATTAAGGAGGGACGATACCAGATTTTTGTGTTGTTCTTTTCTTCGGAGAATGGGGAAGAAGTTGGAAAGAGAAGGAAGTAAACCTTCACTCTTTGGTACAGCCCTGTATAGCAAACTTCAGCCTGGGGCACATTTTTATGGTCAAATTAAAAACCTTTGAGAATAGGAGTTTATCATAGAAATGCTGACAGATCCTAACCCAGAGAAGGGCTAGGAGCAACACAGTAATATTAAGAAAGCTCTCCCTCAGCACGATTGAGCTTCAGCGCAAGGGATAGAGTTGTCTAATGGACGCCCTTGACCAGTAAACAACCGTGATTTAATGTGCTTGAGACTTGGTCATATGGGAGCTCTGTGACCCTCTAAGTCAAATTTTCTTTTCTTTTTGTTTTCAACTGAAATACACCTCAAAGGGTAAAGGATTGCAATTTTAGCCTTCATTCATGGATATATTGCTTTCTTTCAACAATATCTGACGGGCCTGTTAACTGCCACCCATGGGGAGCAGGTTGCAGGAAGGTCTCATTGAACACAAAACACCAAGTGTTTTCAGTAGTTTATTCACATTTTTTTCTCTGTTTATTTTTAATATGCACCACGTGTAAGTTAGATGAGGACTACGGTAAAAACATTTTTGATGACTGAAATCTTACTTTTCCTTCTAACGATCTGGAGCAAATCACATATTCATTGATCATGATGAATAAAATGATTTCTGCTACAATGTTGAGAAAAAAATGTGTTCATTAATATGAACACATGTCTACAGAGATGATTTACACGATGCAAGTAATGAAAGAGTTCTTCCTTAACTAGTCAACTATCAAACTGAAAAGATGAATCTTAAAATTCCCTTGAAAATACCATATGGTTGGTCATGTGTCAGTAAAAGAAAGATGGTCCCCATCACCAGGCTACCACCATAAGAGAGCTATATTAAATACTTGGGAAAAAATATGGAAAAACTTGTGGTGATGATTAAATTGATAATTACATAGATACACTGCCATAATGATACATATTTGTTCTATGATAAGTGAAATCAAAAATAAGATCAATTTGGTTATAGAAATTCCTTAAAGAACACCACCACTTAATTATTTCAAACTTGAACTATCCCAAGAAGGTCGAGAAAAAAATTAGAAAGCACTGGCTAAAAGCAAAGCAATCTGGATACACCAATGTAGTCAGCATGCCTTGTGCTTGTCTGTTAACCCTCTGAGTACATCTCTGACATTCAGGATCTTGGTAGCTTAATGTGAGAAAGATTGCATTCCATCTGATTACTCAAGATTTCTACTTGACTGGTCACATTCCACTCTTTATTCAGCACAGATCACTCAAATTCTACAGTGATGTGCTGGGATCCCCATGATGAATGGGCCTTGCATTCTTCTGAGCTGCCCTTCTGCAGTGTGCTGAGAAACACTCCCCAGCTTCACACAGTCCAGAGTCCCCCTAGACGTCGATGAGAAAAGGCCTGAGCCATGCACTGCAGGCTCAGTACACTAGATGCTGTAGCAATATAGTTAATGCCCACAGAAAAAGCAGTAATTCAGAGAAAGAAAGGAAAATGACAGTCCACTGCAGGTAGGTCTCTGCCCATTGCATTCTTCATACTTTTAGAGTTGAGGCCAGGCTGTAGAGCTACTCCATAGCCTTGGAATAGCGCTTTGCTTTATATTTCTAGAGAAAGCAATAATTTCCGACTAATTCAGTGTTCCTCATTAATATGGAATCTACCTACACACCAACACTCTTTCTGGTGTTCTGTGCCTCCCACCCCCACCTCCCCCCAAAAAACAACTCAGCTAATTTACTAATTTATGCTACTTTGTGATTTTGTGTGTTATCGCTTCTGGATGCTCCAAAAGGGGGGAAAAAACCCTTAATAAATAATATGCTGTTTACATGTCAGGACAACACAGACCACAGAGATGAACCTAAATGTAAAAGAGAAAAAATTTTGGAGATGGCGTTGCAAAAGTAATGACATGTGATTTAAAAATCCATATTAATGTAGACCATAGTTTCAGGGTTGAAGAGTAAAAATGCAGCAAGTGAAGATCAATGTGCATTTGAAAATAAAGGACTATAGAAATGTTGTTCACAAATTTTAAGACTCTCAGGTATTAAAATATATTCAAACAGAGAACATAGGTACTGTTCAGCCACCAGATGCAAATTTCATGAGATATCCCTCCCTGGTTGTCTCATGGATCCCAGAGCTCAGCAAACCTTGGGAGCACATTTGAGCTGGGCACCTGCCTCTAAGACACGCCAGGAGAATCCTCTCTGAGCACTGCGGTGATGCACAGAACCTGCGAATCCCCATTCTAAAATGGAATCTGTTCCAGAAGAAACTCAGGCCTGGAGACTCTGCACTAGGGAGATCGATTTGGTGACAGGAGTGAAAATACAGGTCTCAGACAGGACTTGGCCCAAAGACAGAAAAAACACTATGACTTCCTGGACAGCTAAAGACAGTGGTATTAAAAAAAATCATTTTAGGAGATGGAGGTTTTATGCTCAGGGATATCATCTAGGTCTTTCATCCTGATCTTCCTGGGAGACTATACAGGTAACCTAAAGGTGCACATGGAATTGTCTTGCCAGTGGTTTATTCACTGAAAACTTATTGTTAGAACATTCTGGATTGTGTTCCCAGTGTGCTTTCTCCTCAGCCATCTTGCAAAGCACCTGCCTCCAGGCTCCTTGTGCCCCAGCTCTCCTATGTGTGGATTTCATACTAGATGTAGATTGCACAGTGATGACCACAGTGCGTGGAAGCAGGTGAGAAAAAGCACAGGATGTTATTCCCTCTTACTGTTTGAAATTCCAGCCCTGCAGAGCACCGGGCAATTTATTGCTCTTTTCCACCAGTTGTTTCTTTCCTGTAGATGTCTGACACTGAGTAGAGAGACCCTCACTCACCAAGCACAAGACAAGCTATGGTGACTCCCTGAGAGTCTGCGCTGGTGCTAGCAGCAGCTGATATGGAAGCAGCATTTCTGGGGCATCATCAGTACATCTTCATGTGGAGACAATTTGGGGGGGCACCATCTATTTCCGGGGTCAAGCTCTTTGCCACAAACCCAATTCCCTCCACTTGGGATGCAGAACTCACTGCAACTGACAGTCATATCTCTAACGAAAAAAAAATCCTTCTGAATAGGATTGTGAAGAAGAAAGAATAGTGCGTGTGTCGAAGTTATAAACCTGCCATGTTCTTAAACCCACAGAAAAGGACAAACAAGATATCATTCTAAATGTCCTTCTTTTCTGGACATTTCAGCATCTAACAACACCCCTTGATCTGCAGTAAAATCAAGAAACATGTGTGTATACATCCAAAGACCTGAAAAATTCCCCAACAAGAATTCTCAATAAAATTCTATGCACTCAGAGGGTTAACAAGTGCTATATTACATACTGCAGATCCTAGCTTGACTGATGAAAACATTCATTGCTTCTAAGTTTAAAAAAAAAATTGCAAATTGGCCTTAACCCTTTGAGGACTCTGTTAGCAGCAAATTACCATCTTCACAATCACCACGTGTCATCTCATTCAGTGAAGGGAAACCGCTACGAAGATACCTGAAAACACTTTCAGTTCTGCCATTCAAGCATTGAGCGCTAGATAGATCAGATGAAACTGTTTTACACAAATTTTGGGGAAAAAAAATCTCAGAGTCTCAAAGGGTTAAGCTAGGACTTTGAGTAAAAGGGTCTTATTAAAAGGGCGAGTTGGGGGAGCGAACAGTCTCGGAGGAGCTTGGGGAGTAGTCTTCCGATTCCGAGTTGAGTTCGGGAGGAGCTGGCTGCGCCTTGTACCGGCTCCTCACATCCTGGTTGCGTCTTCGTCGGAAAACCTGCCTCTCCTTATCAAGAGCGGTGGTCTAGCAGGGGCATAAAATGAGAAAGAGGACAATTAGGGCGAGGGAAATGGCAAAACAAACTCTTTCTAGAACTTTCTGAGGTCAGAAAAAATACACTGGCCAAGTTCACCTGTCCATCATGGCACACTTTTTGTTGACAGTCACCACTCTCAGGGAGCCCTCTGCTCCCCACAAATCCAGGTCTTTAAGGGACCTGGTCATGACATCTGCAGGCACAGGCAGGATGGATGGTGTACTGGGTTTGACCCTTCCCCACCCCTCCCCAGACTTTTGCTAGCTCCACATTTATTTACCCTTGGTGGCTCCTAGGCTAGCCAGAGGACACTCCCATCTTCTCTGAAAAGGGGTGCCTGAGTCCTGTGTGTAAAACCCCCCCTTGGGCAACTTCAATTAACATGCAGCTCGGGTAGCTGCATAATACAGATGAAAGGTGATGAAGTTGTCAGTCAGACATGGAAACGGAGCCACGGCTCATCCTGTTCTTGTAGCGCCTCCTCACTCTAAATGATCTTATTATCTGTTGATGAGGGAGTGTGGATGAACTTCTGGGAAGGATTGGTTTAATTTTAATGAAACCAATGCCTGAAATTGAACACTGCTTTGAATGCAATTAAACCAAGTGGAAACCTTCCCACGGATTTCACTTTACAAAGTTCATTTTCATCGTTGTATGTGGTAATTTAGGAAACTGAGATTCAGTTTTGTAGGTATTCCAACTCCCAGTCTCTATGCCTCAATTTCCTGAGGAGACCTCCGAGGAGTCCCCGGATGTGCTATCTGCCTGTAGCTCTGGAAGTTACCATGACATCAGAATGGGGACGTCATGACTTCATCACAGATTTAGTGGGTGTGGGGGAAAATGGGGTCATTACAGAGAAACCTTACACAGAAAGCAGAAGAGTAGGTATGAGGTCTGAAGAAAAATATCGAACGCATATAAAAGTTGAAGGCGTTCTTGTTTGAAAATCCCTCTTTCAAAGGATGTAGCCTGAAGGTTATTCTGCTTTTAAGAGATTACTTTTCCTCTATGCGGATATACACCACCATTTTTCCTCTTGAAAATTTACTGTTAGCTCCTTCAAAGAACAGAGATAAATTTATAGCCAGCCTGGTTCTGAGAACAAAGCGAAAACTAAGCCCCCCATACAACTGCAGTATAGCATTAGGGCAATCTTAGATCTAAAATAGGCCAATCAAAGTTCCAAAACGAAGTAATAAAGAGATAAAGAGAGGCAGTGTGTAGAACCAGTACAGTAAATGGCTTCATTAGGCTGAACTGCTCTACTTTAGAAACTATCCACCCACTGAATGAACAGTGTTACAAACCAATGAGGAAGATAAACTTCAATAATTCACTTCTTGTCTCACTAGATTGTTAATACAATGATTCAGTAACTGGTCTGTTGAAACGTCTACCTTTGATTCTACTTGTTGAATTTTTAAGGACGCTCATATAGTTGTTAGTCTTATACCTATTGGTTTTATGATATTTTCAGTGTCATAAACCCAAATTCCTAACTTTATTTAAAACATTGTAAAGTTACAACACATGGTATTTTGCTTTCAAAGCAAACTGAAATGTTCTGTTTGTGTAGAGTTGAATGTTTGTAAAAAAAACAGACATCTATTTAGTCTGCCTTACATAAAAAGCATTTTGTAGTTAATCCAAGAGTAATATAAACACCTCTTGGTCATAAGAAATCTTTCTATTTCTACCTCCTTGAGAAAGAAAAAAGTCATTGGCATTGGAATGAATTCTGACTTGTGAACAGAGGCAGTCAGATGTGGGGAAGAAAAGCACATCGGGTTTTTGCGTCCCACTCTGTCGGGGATTTTGCGCCCCACTCTGCCCATTGCTGACCATTCACCAGGGTTTCTCATCTTTTAAATAAGGAGCACCTTTCCACTGTCATAGAGTTGCTATAGGTAGAAATGGATGTGCAAATGCTTTCTAAACAGCCAAGACTCCCAGAAATGTAAGGTGTTCTTTTCTTTACAACCTGATGTAAGACATTGTTTTAAAATCAAATAGCTGCAGGTTATAGAAAAGCAATGTGCACAAAGCCCACGTTAGAACTTAACTCACTACTTTCCCTCCTTCCTTTAGTTTCCCTGGTGCCCTCTTGTTATTTACTTCATTTCCCCATTATCCACTCAATACTTCACACTCTTAGCTGCAGCCACTGAAATACACCATTCTCCACAAATACTGTAATTCAGTTTATGCAGAAGCCGGTGGCACTTAATGTTGAGCCCATGCTTGGATGGTCCCCTCACCCTCATTTTCACCTTCATTTCTGCAAATCCTTATAAGCACAATCATATTCCCTTCCTTACTTGTCCTGCCTAGAAAGCCCTTCCCCTGTCCCTGTTGAAGCAGTCAGTTCTGGCCACTCCTGCAGATTTCCCTAGTCAGCAGCTTTCTAGATGTTCACCTTTGTAGATAAGGCCTCATGCACAAAGGCTCCTGAGCTTTCAGGTGCATGGATCCCCAGGATGCTCATGACACTTATTCTTGGAAATGTATCATGGTCATGGGCATGTGTCATGGAATAAGTGGTTCAAGGTTGTCTCTATTGGATTTGCAGACTCTTAGAGTTGAATGAGGGTTCATAAAGCATTTTTGTCCAATGCTCTGTCTTTATAGGCAGGGAAGCTGAGGCCTAGGCATGTGGAAAGACTTGCCCATATGCATTGCTAACTAGGAACAGAACTCAATCTTCTCCTGTGCAAGGCCCAAGCAGTGTCTTCCCATTTACTCTGAAGTTTATTGAAATGATAAATTAAAGTCACTGCACTCCCAGAAGCTCATCCCTTCTCTGTTCCCAGCCAGCATGAGCTAGGGAAAGACACTGGCCACAGGTAGTATCAAAGGCCAAAAGACAGTGGCTTCTCCACATTGATGATCAGAGAAACTTCTCTTTGTAGAAGCAGACAGGATCCACCATGTGGACAATCCCGTGAACACATTCTGAATTTTGACGCTCGTGAACTCCTAAGGAGACCTGAGTCTGATGACAGAGGTGCAGTTTTCTACCCCTCAGGTCCTCGTAATATTCTCAAACCAGCACTGAGGACTCCCAACTGACTTGCTCTCAGAGATGTTCCAGAGGGCATCACTGCCCACAGGTCTTTCCTTCTCGGCCCCCACCCACTCTGCTTAGAGAAAGTATTTTAGGAACTTCTTTCTTCTCTATTTCCATGACAATCTAGTATCGTTATTGTTGTTCATCCTGCCTGCACCATAATCGACCCTAATTAACTGTTTTCCCTACCACATTGTAGACTCTTTGGAGGACCAAGGTCAAGCCTTGGATATCGTCTCTGTGTTTTCCACAGTTCACAGCACACAGTAGACACTCTATGAACTTTGTGGCATTTGAAAGATGGGAAACAATGAAGGCAATCTGTTTCTCTTTCTTCAGAAACTTTGTGGCTTTTGAAATATGAGAAAATATAATAGAGGTGATCTGCTTCTCTCTGGAGCACCCACCTTCTGGTCCATTCTGCACACAGCTGTCAGGTCAATTTCTACAAGGTCCAATTAATTTATTTACAGCTCCTCATAAAGCCCAATTTCTTTCCTTGGCCCAGCCTTTGCCATGTGCTTCCAATAAAAACTTCCAGGGTGTAGTACCTATTATTACTCAAAATGATCCTATGGCATAAGTAGAGTCATTGTCTTCCTTTAGTGGACACTTGATTTTCAAGCACAGCATCTGTTTACTCTGCCTATGGTTAACTATACTTTAATTTCTCTTTGGATACCTCCTCACTCCCACATTCCATGATTCCAATGAAGTTGACCCTACTCCTATCTCTGGGAGTAGGGTTGGGGTGGGCTTGTGACTCAGGAGTAAGCCTGAATTTACTGCATTCCCCAATATCCATGAATGGCCCAAGATGGGCACCCGACTCTGTCAATAGGACATGGTAAGACTTTTGCTGGAACTTCACATTTATAATGAACCCCAATTTTGAGAGATTGGCAGGCCGGGAGCTGCTTCTCCCATCCTGGGTACCATGTGAAGTCCAAAACTAAAGCCAACACAGGGGGGCAGGACTGGAGATGTCAAGAAACCAAGCATTAACTGAGTGCTGGATCCATCCATCACTGAAGTCAGACTCAACCTGTGAACCTTTCAGGTTATGTAAAAGAATACATTTCCTTTTTTGCTTAAGTCAGTTTGGTTTTGGTTTTCTTCACTTGCCATCAAAACAGTCCAAACTGATATATCTCTGAATGTGCTTTAATCATTCTCACATCTACCTCTTGGTTCAAGGTACTTGCCAACATGAAATTACCTCTCTTCCTCTCTCTGCTCACTCAAATTTATTTATTTTTTTTTTTTTTTAAAAATGGAGTCTCACTCTTGTTGCCCAGGCTGGAATGCAGTGGCACAATCTTGGCTCACTGCAACCGCCGCCTCCTGGGTTCAAGTGATTCTCCTGCCTCAGTCTCCCAAGTAGCTGGGATTACAGGCACCCACCACCACACCCAGCTAATTTTTGTATTTTCAGTAGAGATGGGGTTTCACCATGTCGGCCTGGCTGGTCTCAAACTCCTGACCTCAGGTGATCCACCTGCCTTGGCCTCCCAAAGTGCTGGGATTACAGGTGTGAGCCACTGCACCCTGCCAATTTATTTATTCTTGAAGACTTGATCAAATTTTACCTTCTGTACCATATTTTTTCTTTCTAAACTCCTTAGGCAAAAATTGTTTTGACCAAACTTTTGGGAATTAATTGCACACTGACATTCTATTTTTTTTTTTCTTTGCCTATTCCCCAAATACCTTGCCAACTATTCTATGGGAGAATTTGAAACTTCTTTGCATTTTCCAGATGATTAGTAGACTGTGACACACATATTAAGTGTGTATTAAATACTTCTTAATTAATATAGCATTATTTTAGTGGACTGTATACTTTCTGAATAATAACAATAGCAAAAAATAGAATTCAAAGCAACTCTAACACAAAAGAGTAAGAAGTTAAAAGTATTAAGAGTCAATATTTAAGACTATAACTTATGTTTCAAATATGACCAAATTCTTATGTCAGATAAAGTTAAAATTCTCTTACGAATTCACTCATCCAACAAGCATTTATTGTGGTCTAATTTCTTATCATACTAAACACCGTAACATATGATGTTTAGAAGTTTGTGGCCACAAAATTAACTTGACTCTAAAACAGGTGCAGTTCATCTTTTCCAAATGAATTTGATAGCCCAGATATGCAGTCTGGGACAGATGAAGTTACCAAGGAAATAGCACTATAGGCTACTATATAAGTTTTACAAGGTGTTGTCATAAAATATGTAATCCAATTGAAAATGTCTTGCCCGCCCCTGAAAAAGAAAAAAAGCATTTGAAACATAATTTGTTCCTCTGAAATCCTGCATCACAGCTTCAGATTCTGAGCCCTTTCAACCACTTCTAAAAGGCACCTTTACTATTTTTGTTGGTGGGGTCAGGGGGGAGTCCTCAAGAGTCAACTTGATTTTGTTTGTGTGTGCATGGCTAGCTTTACTCTTTATCAGTCACAGAAAAATCCCCAGACATCAAGCAAATAGGGTCTCTTTTTAATGCCTATTTTTGTAAATTAAGGATGTCCTCAGGTACAGGCTTGAGGCTCCATGAACACTTAAGAGTTCCTAATGGATTTATTATTTTATTAGTTATTTTGTTCATAGTTTGTACCTTTGTCGGAACCTACATGAATAGGCTTGCAGTAGAATTCTCAAGTGTTTCCTTAGTAAGTTACCACTTCATTAAGAGATCCTAAGAGACTCTGAAGAGTGCATTATCACATTTTGGTGCTAATTATCACAGGTTAGAGGTAAGCAAGAACTCTCTTGAGATTCTGGAGTTGACCAGTGGTAACCAAGGATGCAGCTCTAACCTAGTTACTTCAAATAAGTGCATGATAGAGACTGCCACACTATGTACTGGGTGGGAGCTGAGTAATGATGGCCTGGGGGAAGCTGGTAAAGAGAGAACACATGGTTGATTAAATAAAATGGTATAGAGAAATGGACTAATATAAACCTGTCCTACCCAGAAGAAACACTGCATATTTCTACCGTGAACTGTAAGCCCTGGCTTATCACAAAGCCCTTAGCAGATGCTAGATCAAGTGTGAAAACAGAGGAATGGTAAAATAATGCCAGCTACCTCAGCAACTCAGGTGGTTGCACACGTGGTAGCTGAAAACCTTAGGGAAATCCCTCCCCATCATGTTGGTGCCTGCCATAATACCAGGCATACATAACTAAAAGACAGTGCTTGCCTATTATCAGATTTATTCCCATAAAGGATACATATACTGAATTTGGCCAGTGGCCTATTCTGTTACAATGAAATGACAGTATCCTCCACATGTGCTCAGATAGTTTAAATCCTTTGTTCTGACATTAAATTTGGAAACTCAGTATAAAGACATATGAACTACCCATCTGGTATGTCTGTAATATTAAAGGAAAAACATAGCATAGAGGAGGAAGGTCAGGAATAATCAAGAACATGAATTGAAGCATTAGCTTAGATTTTGCCAGTCTGAGTCACCCCACGTCTCTAATGCTTGTCTTGTCTGGTAGCTTAAGTTTAATCCCCTTGGAAGCAGCAGTAGGTGGAAGTCAGGAGAATTAGCTTTTTGTCCTAGCTCAGCTAATTATATGACCTTGGACATGTTTTCTAACCACACCGAGCCCCAATTTCCAGGTCCATAGACTGAAGGGGGGTTATTGTGCATGATTCTCTAGGGAAACTTTCACCTATGAAATTCTATGAATATGCTTAATATCACCATCAATCTACTTAATGGGTTATGTTTTTCTCTTAGCAAACAATAGGCCTTACAGTCTATGGACCAAACATATTTCTGTTCTGCAATACTTGCAGGATTCACAAGAGATGTACTCATTTTCATTGTGAGGCAATGTTTTCTGTCATGGCAGTAATTATTGGATTTAAGTAACTGCATTTTTCAGAGGCAAATGTGGACTGCTTTTCCTTTTTTGCTTTTCTTAATTTATTGCTAGCCATCACATACAGTCTTCATTTCATTAATAAAAGAACATTATTGTGCATTTTGCCTTTTAGTCCATCCATTATTCATACTGCCTAGGAGACCGAACTGGGGATGCAGCTGCTGGGACATTAATCTCAGGAACCCTTTCTTTTGCTTTACCCTCACTCTGCGGGGACTACATTACGATTTGCTTGTCAGTTTGGAAATGTTTTGCTTGCTAGTAAAATTAAACTGACAAATCGATTGAAATAGCCACCCTCCTCATTTTATTGGGCTTACTCTCATGCTTATTGCAGTTGTTTTGTTTTGCTTTCATATCCTTTTGAGGTCTTGCCAGAAATGACACAGTATCTGAAGACATGGCATGGCTTTTCTTAAAGACGACCATTAAAATGGCAAAAGAAGGCCTTCGTGGGATGCAACTAAGTAGCCTTCCAAGCTGCTTACTTTCTTGGCATGATTATCTTAAATATTATTCCCCATTTTTCCTGGGAGAGCTGACCTTATGCTTCTGCACTACTAATCTTAAACACAGGCTTCTCCTGCTGACCTGGTTCTTAATAGAGTCTTAAATTGGCCTAGCTCTGCAGTGGGTTTCTGATGGCCTGCTATCAGACAGTTAAAATTACAGCCAATTGGTGGGGGTTGAGCTCAGGACAAAATTCGTGTGCTTCCTCTGCCCAACAGCCCCTGATTTTCTTATAGGAGCCCAACCTCAGTGGAGTTGCCATGTTTGTTCTCCATCATATGAGTAAACTAAACAGCAACCAAAAGCACAGTTTGCCTTAAAAAAATCTATGAAAATGTAGTGCCTACAAAGCAGGTGAGTCGGGGTAGTTCCTTTTATTGCAGAAACCATTTTAACCTTGCCAAAAAGCTTAGTCCTGGATTGCTAAAAGTGGGATGTTATTCTGGAGCATCTCGTATGTGATTTGACTGCCCAAACTTTGATGGATCCAAAAACGTGTCTATCCTGAAAATCAGTGAAAAAATGGTCCCTTCTTTGGAGAGTTCCACCATTTATTTGTTAACTTTACAAATATTTATTGAAGGCATTTTCTACTAGGCAGTGGAGATATAGTTTTTAGTAAGCCCTAATCCTGTTCTTGTGGAATTTACATTTGTACACATGGTGCCTTTTAATTTAGACATATTTTCCCCCTAGAAAGGGTGTTGGAAAACTTTTCTGGAGAGGGCCAAATAGTTAATATTTTAAGTTGTGCAAGTCACATGGTTCTCTGACTCAACTACTCAACTCTGCTGCTGTAGGGCAAAGGCAGCCATAGACAGTTTGCAAATGAATGTGTATGACTGTGTTCCAATAAAACTTTATTTACAAAAAAAGGAAGTGGGCTACATTTGGCCCATTGGCCGTGGTTTGCCAATTCCTGTCCTAGAGGATCACATTTTAAACTTACACTTCATCAGTATTTTTGGCTATAGCTACTTCAGGTAAAACATAATGCCATAAATACTCACAAGAAATATAACATATACATTACTGAGCATTTTACCCTAATCAGAGGATTAAAAATTTCATGATTCTACTTTAATAACAAATGCCTCTCTCTGAAGAGAGATCAGTGTTCTCAGGAGAATCTGTGAAGTGGGTGATTTGCTCTTGAAAGTCAGGGAAACATATATCAATTTTTTTTTTTTTTTTTTTTTTTTTTTTTTTCTTTGGGCTGGGGTGTGTGAAAGCCAGGCTGGAGTGCAGTGCTAATTTAATCCTCACCACAGATTTTGAAGGTGGATAACACTTTTCTCCTTTTTGTAGGTGTGGAAATTGAAAATCAGATGAAGAGGCCGGGCGCGGTGGCTCAAGCCTGTAATCCCAGCACTTTGGGAGGCCGAGACGGGTGGATCACGAGGTCAGGAGATCGAGACCATCTACACGGTGAAACCCCGTCTCTACTAAAAAATACAAAAACTAGCCGGGCGAGATGGCGGGCGCCTGTAGTCCCAGCTACTTGGGAGGCTGAGGCAGGAGAATGGCGTAAACCCGGGAGGTGGAGCTTGCAGTGAGCCGAGATTGCGCCACTGCACTCCAGCCTGGGCAACAGAGCTAGACTCCGTCTCAAAAAAAAAAAAAAAAAAAAATCAGACGAAGAATGTAACTTGCCTAAGGTTACTCTGCAGGAAATGGGGTGGACTAGATCTAAACCCAGGGCTTCTTGACTCCAAAGCCACACTCTCTCTGTACACTGGGCTGCCAATCTTTAATTAAGTTAATTTAATTTCAATCTCCATTACTTTTTTTTTGAGAAGGAGATTTGCTCTTGTTGCCAAGGCTGGAGTACGGTAGTGTGATCTCGGCTCACTGCATCTCTGCCTCCCTGGCCCAAATGATTCTCCTGCCTCAGCCTCCTGAGTTGCTGGGATTACAGGTGCCCACCACCACACCCAGCTAATGTTTTGTATTTTTGGTAGAGATGGGGTTTCACCATGTTGGCCAGGCTAGTCTTGAACTCCTGACCTTAGGTGATCCACCCAACTCAGCCTCCCAAAGTGTTGAGATTACAGGTGTGAGTCACCACACCCAGCCTCCAAGACTTTTTAATTTCTAAAAGTGTCATGTGACTGACATATATTTGAAAATTGTTTATTTCAGCATATGAATACTCACACCCTTTCTTTTTTTTTCTTTTTTTTTGAGACGGAGTCTCACTCTGTTGCCCAGGCTGGACTGCAGTGGCCGGATCTCAGGTCACTGCAAGCTCCGCCTCCCGGATTTACACCATTCTCCTGCCTCAGCCTCCCGAGTAGCTGGGACTACAGGTGCCCCTCACCTCGTCTGGCTGGTTTTTTTGTATTTTTTAGTAGAGACGGGGTTTCACCGGGTTAGCCAGGATGGTCTCCATCTCCTGACCTTGTGATCCGCCCATCTCAGCCTCCCAAAGTGCCGGGATTACAGGCTTGAGCCACCACGCCCGGCCTCACACCCTTTCTTAATAAAAGGTGTGTCATACTTATAATTAAGTTCTTTATGTATGATTTCTTGCGCATTTATACCTCATAAAACCTCTCTCCTCTCAATGACCTCACTAAGGAGCATTCACAAAGTATGGCAGGAATGAATATGAAGAAAAGAGCATAGATGTTTACTTTTATGTCAAAATGAGGGAAAGAGGTTCTGAGGCAAGGGCAGAATAAATATGATGCTACACAATTTTCAGTCGATCTGGAATCATCAGGAATCTTAGGAAAATGTTAAAATCTCTCTTCAGTTTACACTCAGTGATTAAGACTTGGAATGCCATGGCATTTTCTCGTTTTTAATAATAAGTAAGCTACATTTTAAAACGACTTATATGTCATTGGAATCCTCTCTTAAGGGGCCTCTGGAAACAAAACAAAAGAAAATAAAACCTCAGCGAGCAGCCTGTTTGAGCTGGGAAATGTAACGCAGATGTTTCACTATTCCCCTGTTCTTTCTGATGACCCTTGTGACCTTCATGCCACTATAGGCACAGGTATCACTCATTTTTTGAGACTACAGCCTAATAGCTCATGCTTGGGTATCAAGGTACAACTGCAAGACCAATCCTCACTACTTTCCTGAGACTTCTCTCTAATCACAGTCTGAGTGGTTTTGAAGTTTAAACCTATGACTTTTCGATGTGTTAAACTGAACCCCCCCAAACCTTCTGTTACAGAGGGAGCCTCCGGAGTGGGTGGAGCATCTGCCCTGCCTGCCAACCATGCTCTGGCTCTCCGCGGGGACTGCGTTCTCACCCTGCAGAGCAAGGCCAGGACAGCTTGCCACCGAGCAACCTGCAATGCATTGCAACTTGCTGTGTACATTTGGCTGCTTCTGACCGAGGCTGGCCCTAGATTCCTTCTCACACCGCACGGAGGTTCCTCCCTGGCTTCCAAAGGAACAGTTCTCTCAAACCTGCGCGGAGCAAGATGCATTTAACTGACCCCATTCCTTTTAACAACCGAGCATGACAGCTTTTAATAGCCTTGCAAAGACGGTGTGCGGCCGCCACCGCTCTGCCTCATTACTCACTGTTTCAGCACGGTGCTCGAATCCAATATGCACATTTTAGTTACGTCATGCCTGGGAACTCAACCACCCTTTTGTCCTAGCTCGCCTCCCCATTTTATCTTATTTCTCATGTTTAGCTTATGTCTTGTTTTGATATTTGTTTTACTTAATTGAGTTACCCGGTTCTGGCTGTTGCCCTGTTCTGTGTGCTGAAGGTGCAGGATTCTTCCCCGTGTGTTACAGGGCATAGCACCTGCCATGGTGACAGCTTCACTTGGGAAGGTAGAAATGTGTGTGACCACGTCCCCTTTGAATAAGGATGTATTTCCAGGAAGGGGAAAATGTAACGGGATGCAAATGTTTTCCAGTGGCCTGCAGCAGGGGAAAATGGTGGCTTCTCAGGAGAGTGTGGAATAGCCCAGTGAGCTCATTCCCGGGGCAGCGTCCCCCCCTGGACTCTGGGTGACAGGAGCAAAGTCTCCTGGACGCGTGGGTCAAGTGAAGGATGCTGCTCCCTTGGAAGTAGCTCTCTGGTATGAGGCTGGAGAATGGAGAGAAAGGGAAAAACAACCCCCACTATTTGTCTATAATCACCAAAAAGCCAGTTAAGAGGGACAGACCCATTCTGGGCACCCTGAGGAGATGGTTTTCCCAGCCTGTGCCCTTATGTGATCTGCTTTACAAAAAGCAAGCCCGACTCCCAAGTGTTCTGCTTACAGTAGTAAAAACAGCCATGAGCGCTTTAAACACAACAATTGGGAGCGGGGATGCTCGCCTGTAATGATTGTTTATGTTAGAAAGTTGGCTGCCACCATGGTTAGACAAATGCTCCCACTTCTGCGGAGATAAAAGGCAAGCACTTGCAATCAGTAAGGAGAGCGTGTACGTTCTGGGGCTAAATGGCATTATAAAACTTCCTAATTAAGCATATATGCCGATGAGTTTTTAGCATCATTTCTCCAATTTAGCTTTACATACTGGGTGCGCTGTTCGGTACAGCACTAACTATAAACATTGTTGTTACTGCCCCAGCTGGAAAACAGAGCAGTTTATGTGTGCAAGAAAAAAGAGATTATCTCCCATCTGCTCCTGCCCATTATTCAGGGATGTGTCATTTTGTCTGCTGATGGGAGCCATCACTAGGATTTTAGTTAAATGGCCTTTTTATACTTGGCTATGTTTATTAATTATTGTGTTTACTTGGGGTTTAGTTCCCATCCTTAATCCCATAAATTTAATAATTTAATTTTCCAGAAGTTTTTGAAATTAGGTGACTTTATATGTGTAATTTTTATAATACAAATGTGCACAACTATAATTAGACATACTTGATGCCTAGTTTTAATTGTATATTAACTTTACACTTATATCTCTGGTTAATATTCCTGACATTAAGAGACACATAATTTAAAAAGGATGGAGCATGGTGTGATTCAATTTATCTAAAGTACAAAACCAGCCAAAGCTAATTAATGTGGCTAGACTCTAGGGTCAATGTTTACCTTTGAGGTGAACTGACCCTCCTGGAAGGGAGCCCCCAGGGTGCTAGGAATGTTCTGTGCCTGACCTGGGTGCTGCCTACAGGAGCATGCTCAGTTTGTGACAATTTATAGGGACGTGCATTCCTGATAGGTGCAATCTTCTGGAAGTATATATTCTTTCAGGTAAAAGTAAAAGATGGATGAATTCTCTTCCGTGATACAGTCAAAAAAGAAGGGTCTGCACAAAGGCAGATTATGATGAACTCACCCTCCTCTCTCCAAAATAAAGTCAAAAATTAAGTTCTTTCTACATCTACAAGGCCAATTATGTAGGTAAACTAAATAAATGAATGTGCAACTCCTACATGCATTGTAAACGGAGAAGACACAAATAGCCCTCTATGTCAAAAATGACCTTAGAAAATTTTATTGAGCTTTGGGTGTTTTCTTGCTTTTAACAGATTTGGAAATGATCATTATTTTAGTATATCTGAATCATGTGTCAAGGTATGCCCCTTTCTGCTTTCCTGTGTACTATGTTTTGAGTGTCTGATTATAGAAAAATAACCAGGAGTAACAACTGGGGCTAAAATCATATATATATATAATATATATATACACATACACATTATATATGCATATATACACATACATATATATTTTATTTTTTTGGTTAAACTTTGCAGTCTAACCATGAAACAATAACAGACAGCTACTGTCTTACTACAGATAGGCTCCATAGTTTGGAGAAAACAAATGCCAAAACCAATGGAATTTTTTTTTCAAACACTAAGACGTGGAGTGTTACCTGGAGATCATTTCAGAAACATTAAGATGGAGAAAACAAGCTCCCTAGGATTTCTCAGAGTTCATTTCTCAAACCATCAAAAACCATCCTGCTTGTGGATAACTTAAAGAGACATAAACAATGCCCCTTGAAGGAAATGCCAGGGCAGTTGACTGGAATAGTAAGCGATTGGATAGAATTCTTAACCCAGTTTTTAAAAAATCGACACCTCCCATAATCCCTTTTGCTTGAGCAGATAAGCCGGCTAAATAATCTGACAGTTACAAAATATTGAAAAATAAATTCATGCAATAGCTAATACATAGAGGGATTTCCAGGGGGAAGAGGGAACAATAAAACAAAAACAAAACAAAAAGGTGGAGAATTTGAAAACACAAGCTTACCAACACACACAATGCATTCTATAGCCCATTGTACTTTGAGGCGCTTCTACTACTAAAGTGTAAATGCATTGTCATCCATCTAATCAGGTCAAGGTTGGGCTTGATGACTTTAAAATGACAGTATATACTTCTATAGAACACACACTAGCGTGCTATTGTTCTTCCATTTGTTAAGGGACAGAAGAGCACTGGAAATCATTGTTTTAATTAGCAACATCAGGAAAATGCTTTGGCATTAGCACTAAATATACTGTCCTTTTAACCATAAGGAAAATTGATACTGAGCATGTGCAATGGAAAGAAAGCTGGCAAATGTCAGTGTGAATAATGGGTGAAAAAAAGGAATGAGGGGGTGTGGCATCTCAATCAAGATTAAAATGAAACCGATAAAGCAGCATATGGACTGGATAACAAATCAAAAGCATGTTTATCCACCGAAGGAACTGGTTAATGGAGACTGCCAGCACGTTGCCATGGAAACACTGACTGTTGAGCTGCACCATCTCATACCTTATCCAATACATTCCTGGTTGCTGGTAGTAGTCCAAAGACCCTGATCTCTTGATGGTAAACCCGTGGTCCAGCTGAGCAGAGAGAAACGGGGCAACTCAGTGGATCAACATTGTGCTAAAGAATTAAGACTCCAGACCAAGCTGTTCTTCACTGATTCTATATGTATATATAGTTACGATGCCTCTTCTGCAGGGTAACTAGCTAATATCCTAAGTCTGCATACTGAAAACAAAAAGGCAGGAAATGACACTAATCCCTCATGAATATTTTGGAGGCCAATTTGCTCAAATAGATCTAGTTCATCAAACAAGTTTTTGAATGACCATTTTAATCATGTCCTCTCAATTTCAAAAGATACAAATACCTCTTCATATGCCATAGAATAGAAAATGCTTCACAATTCAATAAAGTACTGAAATCAGTATTCGCCACTTAAGAGAAAGCAGATTGGACCCCATAGAGTATTACCGCATAAGGCTTAAATTTGAGGGCTTCATAGCTATGAAATGAAAGAGGAAAAGAATCAAGTTTTGAAACCTCATTAATTACAGCAATTTACATTTCTGAGTTAATCTTCAAAAGCAGAGCTAGTCTTAAAGGTGAATCTTTTCTTTTCCTTTTTATAAAAGGTATATGATCTAATTAAAGGTGAATCTTAATTACATTTCTAAACTAAAAAGATAGAGTATAAAACAGTCAATAAATTTTCTCTATGAAAATATGGAAAATGAAGTAAAACAAAAAAATAGTTTTCGCTGTGTATTAAAAATGCATATGTACAGTTAAGTGCTTATGATTAACACAAAGTACAATAAATAGAAGACAGGAGAAGTTCTCAAAGTTGTTCATCCTGGAATAAGATGTTAGCTTTTGGCTACCTGGGAATGAAAGATTCAATCCCCCAAACCTGAAGAACACTAAACATGCTGCGTGCCCGCTTCCCCATTCTGCCCGCGAGAGGATGCGACTTGGACACCTTTCTTCAGAGAGAGGCTTACGTGTTCTTTCAAGTGCGTTACTGGTGTGATGCTGACGATAGTTTCTACTTCTGAATTCACAAAGGTATTTCAAAAACATGCCAGGGCACCAGGCATTTAAACTAAAAACTGCTTGGAGGATTTGGTGTTCTGATGATAAACTAGGCTATCCAAGTGTTCATAAAATGCAATGTGAGGTTTTAATCTTTTAAAAAATGTATGTTTCCTTTTATTGAGAAAAAAATTGAGTATACTTGCTTTCAGGAAGATGAAGGTGTATGCTTGGCCACAGACAGCTACTTAGTAATTAGCTTTCTATTGCCATCTACAGGCAAAGTGTCATATAACAGGTCTCATTTTAGGACTAAGCTTCCCAGCGTCACAATTATATGCACGCTGATTAGTATGGATTTGTTCAATTAGACTGAAATGCTCTATTTGCATGAGCAAAATGCAAAGGAAGAACTTTAAAGCATTAGGAAAATTATTGGTTAAAATAATAAACAGTGTTAAATGAGGAAAAATAAATTGGAACTGACATCTTAGTCATCGGTTCTTCATCAAGCTGAGCAAATCTAATAATGCCTCTCTCTCTTCCCTCAGCTCTCAAAAAGTTCACCGTTAAAATGTCATCTCTAATTCATTTTATGTCTATAAATTGCATTTTAATAACCTTTTGTTTCCCTTTCTCTCTCTCTCTTTTTTTAAATCCCCCAACTACTGAGAAAGGCAGCAGAGGGACAATGGAGTCTCTGAGAGGCACAGAATGCTGCAGTTGTAAGGAATGCAATAGCTTCCACCTAATCCCATGGCTTGACCTAATAATGTCAGAGCACCTTTCCTCCTTCAGGAGGGTGTGTGATCCCAGTGAACCTCCAACTAGTAATTACTGTCCTAACCAACTCGAGGCCCTCTTGCAACCTTAACATAAAGTTATCATTTGCCCTTTCTTTGGTCTCAATAATGTAGGGAGTGTGAAGCAGAAGAAAAAAATGACAACCAGAATAAAAAACACTACAGTTCAGAACATGAGTACATGTTAAACTATGCTCATATCATAAATTACACCTGTGAGAGAGGCTGCCGGTTATGACAGTATGCTTTTTTCTTTTTCTTTCGTCATTCTAAGAAAGAAAAAAGTGTCATAGATTCTCTTATGAGCATTAGTGATCTCTAGCAGGTAATTAGGTTTCTAACTAAGAAATGAGAAATACTAGTTAAAAATCAATTATTTAATTGTTGGTTCCCCCCACCCCGCCACCAAACCACAAACTAACACTACATCCTAAATAATAATTTTTAAAAAATTCTAAAGGGTGTAGGTAATTCTAAACTATTAGTCCCATGGTAAAGGCAGTTTAAAATACATTATTTTGTAGCCTCTGGGGAGAGCATATACACCCAGGAAAATTCTGTTTGAATGAAATTTATGCTGAAATCAGTTTTTGCAAATCTATCAAATAGAATTCATCACTGTATTATATCAATTCCTGAACTTTTAATGATGTGAGCAAATTAATCGTTATATTAAATTATTAAATTATCAAATAGTCTTTATAGAATGCATCATTTATAAAAAAAATTTTCTTCTACCTCCCACTTATTTTGCTTCATAGCAGAATAGTCTTTCTTGGCAGTCATACTTTGGAATATTATTTAATGCCAGGATTTCTTCTTCCTATGATAGTCCCCTGATAGCCTTTGCATTTTAAGAATGAATAAATGGTTATGCAATATAATTGGATATATCCAGTGCTATTCTGAAAGTAACAAAATGAAGGGGCCAAAATAGCCAGTTTCTAATTCCCAGCCCCACCCTGTGGCTACTGACCTTGGCCGAGTTCTTCCAGAAGGTAGAGATATTTATGAGAGAAAAGCATTCTGGAGAAGGTGCCTAAATGTACATAGTATGGTAGACCAGTTTCTCTTAAAACAACCTCTGAAATCTACATTGATATTCTCTTTTATGTTTGAAATATTAATGCTGATGGTTAACATATGAATTGTGCTGTAGATCTGACAGGCACTTTTTAAGACACAGTTTTCTGAAACCAGCCAATTATTTTGAATCTGAATTAAGTTGATGATTATTTTAAAAAAGACAAAAACCTCTGCAACGGTAAATATTAAACAAGCATGCAACCAATGCATAACTCAGCATTACACAGCCCACTTTACAATTTGTAAGTATATTACCAGTTTGTGCAGTTTCCATGGAAACCGTGTTAGTGATGAATTGAGAAACTTGCATTCAAAATTGCATTCAAAGTGGTCCAATCATGACATTTAGGAAAAAAAGTAGTGGATCTTTGATCTTCAAATACTAACGAGTGTTTTAAGATCCACCCAGATGAGGTTTTAATGAATTCATATGGATAAGGCTTCAGAATTTATCCAACTTTGATTAAAATAGGATTTCCCCTCAAATATGTGCTGTTTGTCAATTGGAAACTTGCCCTGACGTTCCTGCTCTTAGTCATTGTAAGACTCCTAGAATACTGTGAACAAACCCATATTGAGCAACCAAGGCAAACTTAACCAAAGACTGATTAAAATAAAAGACCAGGGAAAAAAGAAAACAAAATCAAAATGACAGAGGTGGAATAGGCACTCTCTCTAGCAGCCGTAAGCCCTTAGCAGGAGAAAAACAGTCCCTTTCATGGACAAGCGTGCTGGCAGTCCATTCCAAAAGAAAACTGTGGAATCAAATGTTTGGAATAGACTTATATCTTGAACAAACAATGGAAACAGAGTCTAGAATGTCTGGTTTAGTAGAGAATCACTATGAGATTGTTGCTTTCAAAAATTACTGACTGAATATCAGCTCAGAACAAAGAACACTGACCATCTAGGGAAAATGTAGAGGCTAATTTACCTCTACATTGAATTTTCTTAGAAAGAATTGAAGATAGAGGGCAGGAACAACTTGCAATTTTAAAACTTCAGCGGCACTGAGGAACATCTGGAAGAGTGGGCATTCCTTGTCACTTGACACATGTGCCAGTTGCTCACACACATGTAAATCACTATTGAAAGGGTTCAAAGAAGAAACATGAAATGCAAACAGTACGAGAGCGTGTATGCATGCATTCGTACCATTTGCAAATTCTGGAACCTCATATCAAATATTTAGTAACCCAGATCTGGTACTGGTGGTGTCAAACAGATCACTTGTTTATCCTCAGTTTTATTTAGAGCTCTCGCGCAACCAAAAAAGAAAAAAAAGAAAGAAACTAAAAGCACCCAGAGAAGTTAAATATTCAGTACTGCTCATGAGTGAGAGGTACTGTTTAATAGCATAAATACTTTTGAAAAAGTCCACATCACAGTGTCTTAAATTCTTTGTTTGGAGAAGAAAAACAGCTCAAGTGATTTTCAGATTGAATATGCTATTAAAATTTACATACTCTGAAAAAAAAGAGGAAATTATTAAAAACTCAAGTAACTGGAACTTGAATATATTTACTCTAGAATATGACACCAGGAAATATGAGGTTTCATTATTCCTCGGCCCAATTTAATCTTTGCCTAGAGCTGTGATCAAATTGCATGTAGTGTATGTCTGCATGTATAGAACAGAAAAAAAGGCCTTGTGCAGCCGCATCAATAAAATAGTAAATGTTGAAAGACTTTCAGCTTTCAGAACAGAAATTTCTAAGGAGGAAGACATTATGACTTCGTTGGATGTTCACAGTAATTCAATTTCACTGAAAATCTCACTGCGTAGCTTTCTGCTATGCTTTGACTTTAATTTAGGTCTAGTATCAAGATCCATAGTGTTCCAAGCTCTCCCTGCAATGTCGTCTCTCTCAGCTTGCCTTTCCTTTCTAGGTTCTAGCAAAAGGACACTATGAACTCTTTTTCTTAGAGCCAAAAAGTCTGTGTTGGCACAGAGTCCAGCAGGGGGGAGGCTTTCGGTTTTAAATAAATAAATCATAAAATTAATATATATTGCAAGACACCCTGGAGGTGTTGGATAATGATGTGACGCCGAGGGAAATGATCTGCAGAAACACGTAATATATATAAGTCCCATACCTCCTCTAGTGTATTAAGTGGCTGAGCTGTCTAAAGAAATGACCCATTCTGCTGTCTCTGGCTGGAGAATCTCCTGAGTAATGCCTGTCTCTTAGGTGGGTTGCTTTAAAAAAGTTATAGGTGGATATTTCAGATGCTTACTGCTATGACAGAAACTCCAGCTGCTGTGCTATTCGGCTTGGGGCCTGTGTTGAAATGCTTCTTTATCTTTCCAGCTACTGACAGCTGATGTTCATTTTCTGGAAGGCCATCATCCTGGAGAAAAAGAAATAAAGAGAAGAGAAAATGAAAGAAAATAAGATAAATGAAAAATGAAGGTCAAATCTTTGAGTCATAGGTAGTGAATTCATAAGATGTCAGAAATAAACCAACCAATGTCTACTCATTAAACACTGTTGTTGGAAGTACTGCTCCAAGGTCTCATTCATTTCCACATCTGCTCTAAAATTAATTTGCTTTGTGTCATCTGACCCTCAGAGATTTGTCTCTAAATTAAAAAAAAATTATTTCTGTTTTTGGTTTCGAATAAAATCTATGCCAACCACGGCTCTAGGAACATGTCAAAGAGCAAGTTAATCTAGATGACCAGAAAAAAAAATTCAATGTGAACATCTTCTTTTTAATATTTTTTTTTCCTCTTAACCCATTATTTAGACCCAAAGCCAAGGGTCTTGGCTGGCAAGCTTGGGCTTCTGCATGGCCCATAAATAAACTCAGGCTTGCTCCACAGCTACTCATTTGGCCATACTACAAATCCCAGGCAGCCTTCCAGGTAGAAAGATCTTCCTTAAAGTTTAAATCTTTCTTGCTGCCTTCAAATCATCTGTCATTATGATGTAGTTTATATTGGAGCTCACTTTAACCAAGGTCTCTATTCTCTGCTGGAGCCCTCTATGACTGAGGCTGGATACATGGTTCTCTTGTATTAAATACTGTTAGAATCGCAATAACCAGCGTCATAAGTATGTGCCACCACTTACTAGAGTTCATGATGAAAAGGCTGCAGGATCCTTCAAGGCAGAGACTGTGTTTCACTCACTATAGAATCCCCAGGTCTTAGCATAGAGCCTTGCACATAGTAGATGCTCAATTGTGGAATAAATGAATGAACAGATAATAGAATGTTTGCAACTCACTGCTAAAAAGAAACTCCTGGCAATCACTTCGATGCCATTCATTATTTTTCTTTTCTTCTTCCTCTCCATCACTGTGCAGGTAATTTCTTGGTTCCACCCAGGAAAATAAGTCTGCTGCTTCTCAAGCATAATGTGCTGGCTCCTTTTGCACGAGCTGGTACCTCCACATGGCATTTGCTTTTTCTTTCAGCATTTGGGCATTCACTTATTCAATGGATATTAACTGCATGCCTACATGGGCCAGGCACTACAGTAGGTGGGGGAGAAACGACGGCAAGCAAAGACAGGCATGGACCCTCCTCTCCTAGACCCTCTGCTCCATTTCTTTTCTTCATAACTTGGGCCTGTTCCAAGGCACTTATCCCAGGGTTAAGCACGATCCATTCTATTGGCTTTTCTGGAAACCCCCAATGCTTTTTTCACTATATCAACTTGCACTATGTCTATTTTTTGGTGTTAGAAACAAGGTGAAATTCCAGTAGAGTGGGGATGCTATTGGGGAGGGAACAGAAGCAGGGCCACATGAAGTGCCGACTTTGTCAAGGGCTATGTTAGGAATAGCAGAATGTGGGAGGAAGATGTGATCTCTGTCCACCAGCATCTTGCAGGCTAATTAGGAGACAAAATACGCACACACTATGTAAAATCGTGAAACGGGCCAACAAGATAAAAAGGAGCATGACTGGATGGCTCAGCTAGATGCACCAAAGAAGTTCAGAGGAGAAGGGGCATATTTTCTGTTGTGAACAGGCACAGCCGACTTCATGAGGAATATGGGACTTGACCTGGCCCTTAATGATGGAGAGTGTGTTGACAGGCAGAGAGGAGGGACAGTGATATTTGGTGTGTAGTGTGTGCAGGTGGGAAGCTACAAAGTCATGTCTGCCAAACAAGAAGTCAAACAGTTTGTCTCTAGTTAAGAGTTTATGTACCATGGTAATGACAGAGAAAGCTGAAAAAACAGGAGAAGATTGGCCATAAATGAGTACCCAAAAGATCCCAGAACTGAAGTCTTCATCTCCATTAGGAATACAGCTTTTTAATAAGAGGACTGTAGGTTTAAGAAATGTGAAGGACTACCTTCCCTTTACTGAGGTATTTTTATAGTACATTATCCAGCTCTTGGTTCACTCTACAAGTAAAAGAGAAGTCAGACGATAATTACAAGGAATTAGGATTATGCATCCAGAGTTCTAAACACAAGGGTGAATTCAATGGTGTATATAGAGAATGTTTTTATTAAAATGGTGAATGAGGCTGAATGTGGTGGCTCGCACCTGTAATTCCAGCACTTTGGGAGGCCGAGGCAGGTGGATCACCTGAGGTTGGGAGTTCGAGACCAGCCTGACCAACATGGGGAAACTCCATCTCTACTAAAAATACAAAATTAGCTGGGCATGGTGGCGCATGCCTGTAATCCCAGCTACTCAAGAGGCTGAGGCAGGAGAATTGCTTGAGCCTGGAGGCGGAGGTTGTGGTGAGCCAAGATCGCTCCATTGCACTCCAGCCGGGGCAACGAAAGCGAAACTCCACCTCAAAACAAAAACAAACAAACAAACAAATAAAAACAACTGGTGAATGAAACAACCCCTGGAATTTAAGTTGGACAATAGCGTTTGGAATCTAAGTTAGAATTTTTGAGAGTTTTTCAACATTTGACAAGGGATAAAATGATACTGAAAGTCTTCTGAATATTAGTATCATGCCTTGGCAGAGTGTCAGGTTCTGCCAGAATGAAAGGGGCCACCCTGGGTACCCTAGTGGCCTCACTCCCCAAGATTACACATGCACTTCTTGCCATCTCTTTGTAGAGTTTCAGGCTACCTTGGGCAAAATGAACAAATAAGCTTTTGAAGATGAGATAGTTTGAAAAACATGATTGTGGAGAAGGTTGAGGAAAGGTTTTTCTTTTTAGGATGAAAGAAACTTGAGCATATTTGTGGTCTTAGGATAAGAAGCTAGTGAAAAGGGAGAGTTGAAAGATAGGAGAAAGGGCAGGGTAGGGACGGAGGGTAGAAGTGAAGTGGTTTGCCTTGGGGAGGTATAGGTTTATCTCTTTCTCTGGAGCAAAGATGAAACAGAGAGAGAATGAGCAGAGGTGCAGGGGAGGGAAATGAGAAGAGTATGGCAGGGCGAGGAAGATGAAACAAGCATTAACTGCTATTTATATGTACGATCGCTTTCCTCCTCAAACTTCCGTCTATTTATTAGTCCCATTTTGAAGATGGGCAAAATGAGGCTCAGCAAGGTGAAATCATTTTCTCAACATCACACAGCTAGAAAGTGGTTGAGTTAGCATCGAACCAGGCCTGAAACTCTGTTCTTTTTCCCACACCAGGTTGCATGAATTGAGGATGCTCATTAGCATGGCATTAGCTACAAAAGGGCTGCTTAACTGCTCCATGGAAATACTCAGTGAATCATCTTTTCCACGATGAAAGTGGCACAGTGGTGAGCGGGAAGGAGAATTGAATTAGGGGCCGACCAAACCAGACAATATTTGGACGCTACTTAATGGAGCCTGGGAAACATCCGGTGGTGAATAAAAGAGATGCTGTGGGCATTTCCGGGGCCCAGTGGAACACTTAGAAATTCTCTGTCAAGTGGAGACCGGGTGTCCACTAATCTGGGATGTGTCAGCGTGACCTATTAGGGCCAGGACTCTAGGATCCTATGTGCAGCACGCAGTGCAGCAAGGCCTGGCTGACACTGGGCAGAATAAAGTTGCACGGAGCCAACAGGGTTGCCCTGTGACTGGCACAGGCTGTGTTTACCAGCCTGGGTGCAAATATGGGGAAAGATAGCTGGGTTTTCATAAGAGCAGCCCCTACTTAACTTACTGAGAAAGATTCAGCTGTTGCTGAATAACCCCACCTTCTTTTCACTCCCCACCATTGGCATCGTTTCAGAAACTTGCCTTCACCTGGCTTTCCCTCCACTGCCAGTTCTTGAGCTAGGAGTTTGCTCTCTAGCCTCCTCACAATGGATTTCCTTATCATTTCCCAGCCCTGTCCTGGTCCTAATCTCCTGTCAAGTTTCCTAGCAACTCTTTCAGATACTGGGGCCTGGAGGTGAAGGCCTCCAGCTTTAAATTCCAGTGAAGGTTTGAGCTTCCCTTGGGTTATTAGTTCACATTGAAGCAATGCAAGTAGCGAAACAACTCTCACAAGTTGTCAGAGAGGCTTTTGACTTCATAAATCTTAAAACGTTCCAGGATTTTTTTCCAATGAAATAAGGTGTCTCAGCTGGAGTAGGTAAAACATATACATGTACACACACACACACACACAAACCCATGACAATGAAAAAGTCTGCAGTGTTTTTATATAAATTTTGAAGGTTTTCAGCATAATTGGATAAAAATACTTAAACAGTTGGCTTTGCAGGGATCTAATCTGTACCTGCGCCATACAGATGGATGACGGAGATTTAGCTAACTTACTGTCATGCATCAAGAAAATAAATAGGGATGTTAAAAACATACATTTATATATCTACATCTTCATCACCATTATTCAGAATAGACTGCGTGCCAAAAATGTGCTATGAATTTCCTAAACGTGACAAATCTGGCAGTATCTTATAAACAGTTGTAGTATTATTACCATACGTTCTGGTTTGGTGGTAGTTTCTGAAGTTTGACACAGGCTGGTTGTGGTTTGAGGTTAGTAGTTATTGATTTAGAAATTCCCATCCTCCACTTGGCAGAGCATTGCAACTGACACGAACAAAATGAGTTTGCAAAATGGAAAATGAACTCTCACCAGTGTCCATAGGAGACCTGGCCTCCTGGTCTCCATTTCTCCAGGGGTTACTGGGGAAGAGCTGTGGGGAGGCGTGCAGGGGAACGGATGTGAAGTCACTCTGTAGTGTGAATTCCTCACTTTCCTCTGGGAAACCATTTCAGGCGTCATGCTTTAGAAAATTCTCATCCCCTTGTGGATTTTTGGTTTTGAATCAAGGATCTGGTTTGCAGTGTATTCATTGCCAGACTCTATTATTAATAATATTTGTAAACTCAGGAGAAGCATGGCAGTCTTGAGCAGTTTACTGCTAGAATATTCCCACTTAGTTTTAAACAATTCCAAGGTCATTAAAGGACTCTTCAATAGCAGTTCCGCTTCACCTCCCAGTGTGCTGGACTCCTGTTAAGCATCCCCACCTGCACGGCACCCCCAGTCCCCTTGACTCTCTTCCGCATGGCCCTAGGCTTCTCTGTCTACAATTCACACTGCACTTTGGGAGAAAATGTAAAGCAAGTTAAGATTTATCTTAGAGCAAGGACAGGATAAAATGCCCATATAGAAACTGAAATTCCATGGCATCATTTAAAATTTATGAATATAAATAAGTGGTTTTATATATTATTACAGTGTCATTGGGTTTCACTTAATTTCTAACAAATTCTACCAGCACAATAAGATGAATGTTTACATTTTTGTGTGTGTGAGTACGGCTGATTTTTATTAGTCAACACAGAATATCTTGGGAGATTATCCAGACTTCTATTTTTTTTTCTCTTTCTCTTGTTCTTTTTTTCTTTTTGGATATCTTGACCTAGCAGAATCTTTTCAAAAGAGGATGTAGGTGGGATATAGGAGGTAAATTAAAATGTAAAGGCCAGGAAGGTGATAGAAAGTCTCCAATTGGCTAAACAACTATACTTGATTTATTTAAACCAGTCTGTTCTGCTAGTACAAAAGTTTTTGAACTTGGTCTCATGTTATAATCATCTGTGAGCTTTTAAAAGTCCTGATGCCAGGGAGCCAGTGCAAATGAATTAAATCAGAATGTCTGGGGGCAAAACCCAGACATCAGACCTGTGTTAGAGGCTCCAGTGGGCTTCAGGCTAGACTCCTTTGAGTCTCAGTTTTTTTTGTTTTGTTTTTTTTTTTTCTTGAGACGGAGTTCCGCTCTTGTTGCCCAGGCTAGAGTGCAATGGCACGATCTTGGCTTACCGCAACCTCCACTTCCTAGGTTCAAGTGATTCTCCTGCCTCAGACTCCCGAGTAGCTGGGATTATAGGCATGAGCAACCACACCCAGCTAATTTTGTATTTCTAGTAGAGACAGGGTTTCTCCATGTTGGTGAGGCTGGTCTTGAACTGCCGACCTCAGGTGATCTGCCTGCCTTGGCCTCCCAAAGTGCTGGGATTACAGGTGTGAGCCATCGTGCCCAACCCTCAGTTTTTTAAATCAGTAAAATTGGCAGAATAATTTGATGTAAAACACAGATTCATAAAATTATAGCATCCTAGAGTATCAGAAGAATAACTCTGGGATAAGGTAGATGAACATTTTGAAAATAAAAATAGAATGACAGCAATATATTTAAAATATCACAATGATGATAACTGGATCCTAATTATATATAAGAATTTTTTTTTCTGGAAATGTCAATTCTGTTTATGAACTTATCATGAACCTACATTTTCTATCAATAAAGCATCATTTGTGGGGAAAGTGACTCAACCCTCTTTCCAATTCCTGGAAAGGTCAAGATATATTACTGCCTATTTTATTCTTATATTATAATAAATGTGCCTAAATCATATTGTTCTCCACTAGATGGGTAATAGGGTAAAGAAACGTAGCTGGGATAATTTCTGTTGGCATTTTGTAACTACATTAAACAAAGTAGCTGTGATGCTGGAGAAAGTAACAGAGTTGGTGACACACATTATTATCTATCTGGATCTGTGACACACAAACAGGATCATGTTTGGGGGTGACAGTCTTTCTTCCTTAATCAAGCTTCTCATTCACCAACATTAATGACAATTTGCATTTCATTAGCACATAGCAATGGATGAAACAGTTGTCATCTGGCTCAGACTCAAATTCACCAAATATTTGCTAAGTATCTACAAGGTGCTAGGACTTAAGATTGCCCTCTCAGACTCTTCAGCCATATGATCCTTTTCCCATCCTACCGCAAGTGGACAGGAGAATCCTATTTTCTCCATTTCATAGATAGGAAAACAGGTTCGAAGAAGAGAAAAGACTTGCCCAAGGTCACACAGGCGAGTGAGCTGATGCTCCCTCCACGAGTCTACATTCCTCTTCCAGACACGTGGCTGCTTACTGACGATGACTTTGTTCATGTGTCTCATCGGAACCATCTACAGAGAGGCGTTGCCCATGACTCTTTCAACAACAGAGCAAAGGGCACGAATACGGCGGAGCATGGCGGGATTCAGACCCAGGACGTGTGAAAAATAAAGGTGAGCTTGGAGGAATCTCTAGGCTTCCTTAGAGGAGTGAGGCTAAAACAGGTGACTTTTGTCAACTAGGTTTTTCTTTCTGCTTCCCTATGCTCTACTTTTGTATAAGGTTGCCTTTTCTTTTTCTTTCTTTTCTTTTTTTTTTTTTGTTTCTTTTTTTTTTGTTTTTTTGAGACAGAGTCTCCCTCCTCACCCAGGCTGGAGTGCAGTGGCTCGAACTTGGCTCACAGCAACCTCTGCCCCTAGGTTCGAGCGATCCTCATTCCTCAGCCTCCCCAGTAGCTGGGATTACAGGCACCCACCACCATGCTGGGCTGGTTTTTTTTTTTTTTAGTAGAGATGTGGCTTTACTATCTCTACTATGTGGCTGGTCTCAAACTCCTGGCCTCAAATGATCCACCTGCCACAGCCTCCCAGAGTGCTGGTGTTACAGGCATGAACCACTGCACCCAGCCAAGACTGCCTTTTCAATTCCAAGTATGCCAAGTAAAAAGGTCACGGTATAAGCAATGGAGAAAATTAGAACTAATGAGAGCAGAGGAAGAACTTTTTGACAACGTCCTTAGGGTTCACATAATTATTAGTACTTTTCTCCCCGCTTCTCTCCTTTGTGGTAATCAGATATAATTTGATTGCCAAACACTAAATGTCTTACTAAACAGATATTCTTTGAAATCTCTAATTTATTTATTTCATTTGCTTGGTCATTCATTTGCTGTACTTGGAGACGTCAACAAATACTAAACGCTCATTGTGAAAGCTTCCTTTTAACCATTGATTATTTTCAGATGAAGAAAAAATCTGTTTTCTGATTTAGTTACTTCACAAAGATAATTTCAAAAGTTAAGCACTCAATCAAGACTTTAAAAAGCTTTTATTAAAACCAATTTTTTTTTTTAGGATGGTCTGTTTTAATTACAGAAAGGGTATTATTTTTTAGGTTTTGATCTCCTAGATGATTACTTAAATTCTCTCCTTTCTTTTAGAAAATGCCTTTAGGAAATCTGAGAGGAAAAACTGAAATGGACAGCAGAAGTCTAAGATCCAGAGGGAGCCATGGAACCTAATTATCAGCAAAGTGGTATCATGTGTAAAAATGTGCACAAAACCAGGTAGAGGAGGCAGAAAGTTACTGCTGAGACATGTATATATTGCCATCATGAGTAACCTATTTTTTCACTGGTAACAGCCAGAAGTCTTCTCCATTTTGTTTCTTTACCACAGTTGAGTTGGGATATTATTAATATAGGGCCATTTGGTCTGGAATCGGGAAGATTCATGCTGTTTCCAACAGCATTCCAGATCCCTCATGTATATAAACAAATTTGCTCACACTTATACAAAGTTATCTTCTAGCAAACATGCACATTCTGCTGGAACTGACTGTCAGATATCTTCTTCCCAGTCTTCTCCAGGACTGAGCTCTGGCACCTCTTTCTCTGGGCTCTGGGAAGTCTCCCCACAGAGCAGACTGGGGTAGCCATTCTCACTACCCCGGAACTGTTTGGTTGTATCAGACGTTGTTCCTAGAGGGCAGGGCTGGCACACTGTGTCTCTCTAATAAAAATGCATTTAGAAATCTCTACAAATAATTTTTTAAAAAATTACTCAGTTGTGGTGGCGCACACCTGGGGTCCTAGCTACTTGGGAGGCTGAGGCTGGAGGACTGCCTGAGCCAAGGAGGTCGAGGCTGCGGTGAGCCATGATTGTGCCACTGCATTCCAGCCTGGGTGACAGAGTGAGACCCTGTCTCAAAAAAAAGCAAAATTAAAATGATTATTTGTCATCTATGAATATCTTTCCTCTATGGCTCTTCAGGAGCCTTTTAAGGCCACATGTCAAATTCAGATTGTCTAGTTTCTTCTGTGTGGTTACCCTGTCTCAACTTTTCCAGAGCTAATACGCAATTTGACAATTTATGGATGGTAGGCTTTTATTTTTTTCTTTGAAATTTAAGGAAAAAGTTTATTGAAGATCTGAAAAACAATTCCTAAAAGATTGACTTCTCCGGAACACTAGCTACACAATGCATTGCGTCTGTCATGTTAAAACATGCTTTAGACGCAAATACAAAAACCGTGAAACAAGCCACCATTCTTCAACAATTTGAGCAAAGATAAAATGCCTAAGTAACAACAAGGATGACTCACAAAGGATGGGCTCTTCAAGCATCATAAAAAAAAAAAAAATAGTTGCACAAATAGATGAGTGTGTTCAGTTATATATACTGAATTGAACCATTGGCACTAGGAATCAGAGCATTTTGTCATACAGCATTAACACGTGGATCAGTCAGAACCAACCACTGCCACTCAGAGAGCCTACAGCTGGCTTGTGCCTCTTCCTCCCCACACAGCTAAGAAAAAGGTACCATGACCTGGGTAAGTGAGTTTGGAAAGGTTGCTGACTTGTATTAGCAATCATTACAATGATGACAATGTCCATATTATACCTACCTGTTTACAACATTACCACATTTTCATGTATAACAAAGGGTGGAGTAGATGTAATGTGGTGCATGGGACTTTAAAACACCTGGGCTGAAAGTGAGGCTATCTGGCTGCAAATTCTGGCTCAACTGCAAGTTTGGCTATTTTGAGAAAATCACCCTGCATAGCCTTAGTCTCCTCATCTGTAAAATGGGTACAATAATCCCCATCTGGCTTATCTTGTAGGCTTGTTATGAGGCTCAAGTAAGATGCTTCCTAATCTTTTCAGTTTCATAGAAAAGGACAATTTTTGCTTAGCACCCTGGGTTGAATGCAGATGTTGTTGAGGCTGGAAGTGACCACTCCTGGATACTGGCTGTACAGCCCCACTGTCCCTAGGGCCATGGGGATTACTATTTTTCCATGTCTGTACATCAGTTAGAAAATTCTGCTATATGAGAAGCCTTAAAATAAACCTCAGTGCATAGCTCTACATGCTTATTTTCATGTCTATTCTCCTGTTATTTGTCTATAACCTCCCACTGGAGTGTGAAGAATCACATTCAGACATGTAGAATGCTGGAACCTAGACCTATGGCCATCAAGCGGCAGAACATGAATGAGATCCCAAGTTTTGTCACCCCATATGTAGTCACCTGACACGCTGACTGTGCTTTCAATCATGCCTTGACCTCAAGCTTTTGTTGTTTTGGAAAACAAAACAAAACAAATCAGTCGACCACTCACCAAGGTGACAATTCAGAGAAATGGAACATTTTGTTGCCTTCAATGTACAGCCAGATGATCCAGTGCAGTAGGGAGGCTGATAAAATTTATATCAATGAGCTGACAATTTTATGATTGTCCACCTCTATGACCATGTCCATATATATATTCAAGCCTATATCTGTCTTCTATTCTGGCCATTAGACCTAATGATGGAGCTTCCCCATCTGTCAATGGGGATTACCATAGAAACTAGATTGCAAAGTTATAATGTTGTTGGGAAGAACACAATCAGTACAAACACAATACAGTTAAGGTATATAAGATGCTTAAAATACTTCTGGCAGACTCTAGAAGTTAAGCATTCTATCAGTATTAACTATGAGCATTACTATTATTATTATTATATTATTATTATTTGAGACAGAGTCTTGCTCTGTCACCCAGGCTTGAGTGCAATGGTGCAATCTCTGTTCACTGCAGCCTCCGCCTCCTGGGTTCAAGTGATTCTACTGCCTCAGCTTCCCGAGTAGCTGGGATTACAGGCACATGACACCATGCCTAGCTATTTTTTGTTGTTGTTTTTTGTTTTTAACAGAGAGGGTTTAGCCATGTTGGCCAGGCTGGTCTCAAACTCCTAACCTCAAGTGATCTGCCCACCTTGGGCTCCCAAAGTACTGGGATTACAGGTATGAGTCACTGTGCCCAGCCTATTATTATTATTTTTTGAGATGGAGTCTCGCTCTTTTGTCCAGGTTGGAGTACAGTGGCACAATCTCAGCTCACTGCAGCCTCCGCCTCCTGGGTTTAAGTTATTCTCATGCCTCAGGCTCCTGAGTAGCTGGGATTACAGGTGCGCACCGCCACACCCAGTTAATTTGCGTATTTTTAGTAGAGACGGGGTTTCACCATGTTGACCAGACCGGTCTCAAACTCCTAGCTTCAAGCGATCTGCCCACCTCAGCTTCCCAAAGTGCTGGGATTACAGGTGTGAGCCACTGCGCCCAGCCAACTATGAGTATTATTAATCAAAACTAATTTTACCCATCCGTTGTAGAGAAATACAAAGTTAAAAAATAATGACTGTGCTCTAGAGAATTCCTTCATAGTTAATGAAATATCATTAGACCCTTGCACTCAAAGAACAGCCACAGAGGCAGCATCGGGCAGATTTTAGAAATGAAGGGCCTCCAATCTACTGTGTTAGAATCTACATTGTAACAGGATCTCCAGGTGATCTGTGAGCACATTCAAGTTTGAGAAGTGCTGTATTGGAGTAGCCCAAGCTGTATGCAGAAATCCTTAGGTCACTTGTACTTTTGGTAGGAATCAATCATGCAAAAAGCAGGACTGATTCAGAAAGTCTGTTATGTCTTCTTGATGATTATTCAGCTCTAATCTGGACCTCAGAAAGCAGGTTGTGGGGTAGAAGACTGAGGCCACTGGCACCTCACCAGTTAGAAGGCAGTCTCATCAGAATAAAATGTAATGGATACATCAGATGCCCTCGTGGAACAAGTCTAAGATCCTGTAACTGTCCTGGCGCATATGAGGGGGAGGAACAAAATGAAACACAACACTTTTTTCTTCTTTTTCTTTTTAGATGTCATTCAGGTTGGAGTGCAGTGGCACGATCTTGGCTTACTACAACCTCTGGTTCCCAGGCTCAAGCAATCCTCCCACCTCAGCCTCCTAAGTAGCTGGGACCACAGGCTTGCGCCACCATGCCCAGCTAATTTTTCATACTTTTTGGTAAAGATCGGGTTCTGCCATGTTGCCCAGGCTGTCCTCGAACTCCTGAGCTCCGGCGATCCACCCACCTTGGCCTCCCAAAGGCTGAAATTACAGGCTTGAGTCACTGCACCTGGCCCACAACACTTTCAAAAGGAGGCAAGAGCATTAGAAAATCTGCAACAGATTTTTAAAAGGAATGTTAGGAGAGAACATAGGAAACGGTGCAAGTCACTTACATTAACCCAGGGATGTTCAAGGACTTGAACAGCAGAAAATCGCTGATCTACGTCGACCAACAGCATCATGGTAATGAGCTCCTGTGAAGGGGAACATTAGAGTCCATTAATCTGAAGTTAAGGTGAAACGCTGGATGTGTGCAAATGCAAGAGTTCTCTTTTAGTTTCGAAAAGCATTTGTAAAAGCTCTAAATCTTAAATACATCCACTCCACTTACCTATGGCTACTTATCACCTTCAAAAGTTACAAATGGTAAGCAGTTGGAATTATAAATACATAGCTTGTGGTTGAATAAAAATTAATATCAAAATCAATTTCATAAAAATGTTTGTAGAAAAGAAACAAATCATACAAGTTAAGGAATTAATATTCCTTTCTTTGTCTAGCATTTTGCACGTTAAAGACAAATTTATTAATTAGTTTAATATAGAAGTCACATTTAAAAAAACACTTTACTTAAAATTTCACTTTCGCAGCTGAAAGGAAAAACGAAATTTTCCCCCTAATTTCAAGACAGCATACTTAGGTTTGAAAGAAAGGAAGAATGACATAGAATTGCCAACAGCTAGGTGGCAAGATAGAATTGATCCTTTAGTAGCTACAGAATTCTAAAGAAATATGTTAAAATTGCTTCAACAATTTCCAGACAAATCAATACAAAAACAGAACTATTAAGAGGTAAACAATTTTATCATCCTGAAATTAACGGAACTTCCTTATGAGCTCAAATGGACTTGGACCAGGAATGCTCTACTTGGGTCTTAACGATGAGTATGCTATGCAAGTGTCCACTTTGGATTAGAAGTTCCCATGTCACAAAATGGTTAGATACGCGTTATCCAGTTCCTTACATACACAGGCTTTATAGTACCACCCAGGAAGCGGGTGATTTAATTTCATTGAAGGAGAGAGTTCACTCGGCCTTCTTCATTCACTTTCTAACTTGGACCAGAACTCGTGAAAGCATCTGCTGTGTGTAATGCCCTTTGCAGGTGCTAGGGAGGTATAGGAGATGGTCCTATTTGTCAGTAACTATGAGCCCTCAGGTCATGCAGTGATGGCATGGGGAGCTGGACAGGTTCCTGAAGAGCCCCCAGTCCTGCAGCTGTATCGCCCCATCTCCTTTAGCCTGTGCTTTTCTCTGACACTCCCTTTCTGGCAGTTTCCTGGACAGTGGAAGAAAATGAAAGACTTGCACCCAATACACACCATTTTCTACACAAAGTGATCAGGTCTGAGGGGTTGGCTTTTAAAGGGAACTCACACTCAGGACAAGACAACAGCAAAGGCATACACATTGAGCCATCAAAAGATAGTTATTTCTCTAGATAATTATTGAGAACATTTTTCCCAAATTTTCAAACATTTAAGTCAGCACTTGGAGACATAATATACATTTTAAGAAGAGCAATGAGAAGGTTTTCCTTTTTCTCCTCAAGGTCTACAGACATCTCAATGTAAGATTTTTATAGCCTTCTTAGAGGTTGATTGATTATAAATATTATTTAATGTGGTAAAATATACATAAAATTTACCACTTTAACCATTTTTAAGTGCACAGTTCACTGACATTCGGTACATTCACATTGTTGTGCGACCATCACCTTCATTTGTGTTAAGGACTGATCTTTTAGTTTCATGGGATAAAAACCATGAATCTTGTGTTTTTCTCCCCCTCTGCCTGTAAATCCTGGCTATTATTCAAGGTTCAACTTAAATCATAGCTTCCCCATAAAGTCCTTCTTGATGATTTCAACCTACATTGAGGTTGAATTTTCTTCCCTCTGATTGATTAATTGATGGATTCATTCATATACTTGTTCATTTATTCAATATATATTGAGCACTACTATACTGGTCCTACTTTAGGCAGTGATGGTACAGCAATGGACAAAATAGAAAAAAATCCCTGCCTTCACAGAATTTGCATTCTACTGGAGAGTGTGGAAATCGACTAGATAAAGAAGATATGCCTATCTATTTTTATCTATCTTTTTTGGGTAGACAGATAGGTAGTTAGATGGTATACCAGACGGACACACAGGTGTAAGTGTTCTGAAGAAAAATAAAACAGACAAGTAGGATATAGCAAGTCAGGTAAGGTTTAAGAGATGCAGTTGGAACCAGGATGGTCTGGGAAGGCTTCACTGAGAAATTAAGTCAGTAAGTCAAGAGCTGAGAGAGGTGAAACCATAGGCCATATAGAAATCTGAGCTGGGCTCAAGCCTGGCAAGGGTAGGGCACAGCAAGAGGCTACAGCAATGTCACTGGAATGGCCCCTGAGAGAGATGGAGGCAGCAGATGGAGACGCCTGATAAGTACTTGTTGGGATGTCTGGGGACAGATGACTTGATGACTGTAAGATCTCGGAAAATGTAGCAATTACAACTACAATGTGTACAAGAAACATACTTATGATGTCATTAGTTTCTTCGCACACAATGATTTGGAATAAATAATTCTGTGAAGACACACAGGATATAGGGAAGAGGAAGGCACTGGAAACCTACCTTTGCAGAATCGGAAACATTATCCCAGTATGGAGAAGGAAAGTCCACTTGCCCCATCAAAATCTGATCAAAAAGCACTTCCTGGTCATCACCACTTCTGTTTAGGTGAACAACAACAAGGAAAAACAGCACTAAGATATCAACTCAGTGTACGTCTTTTCAGTCTTAGGCGCTGGAGCCCTTGCTTTCCCCCATAAATGTGTAAAAATGTGTATTTTTAAACAATTGAAAAAAGTCAATGTGGAACTGCTTTGGTAAATTAAGAAAGAGTTTTTGGGCCAGGTGCTGCAGCTCACACCTGTATTCCCAGCATTTCGGGAGGCCGAGGCAGGTGGATCACTTGAGGTCAGGAGTTAAAGACCAGCCTGGCCAACATGGTGAAACCCCACCTCCACTAAAAATACAAAAGTAACTGGGTGTGGTGGCATGTGCCTGTGATTCCAGCTAATCAGGAGGCTGAGGCAGGAGAACTGCTTGAACCCAGGAGGCGGAGGTTGCAGTGAGCTGAGACTGCGCCACCGCACTCCAGACTGAGCAAAAGAGAGACTGTCTCAAAACCAAAGAAAAAAAAAAGAAAGAAAGAATGAGTTTTTAATGATATGGGGAAGAAATATGGAAGGCATAAAAATTAGCATGCACGACGTAACAGGGAAAAAATAACAGGGATTGCAAGTAAAGTTCTTGTGCTCTTTTCCTGCCTCAGGCTCCTTTGTGCAAGAAGGGCTAATGGATCATTTGGAGAATAGAGAAATGCTTTGTCGGCGTTGAATAAAAGATGGTTGCCCATACCCACGGAATGGAGGGAAACCACACAGCAGGATATAAGTGATTACACCAGCTGCCCAGATGTCCACCTTGAGGCCGTATCTGGAAAAATAAGGGATGTTAGAGTTAGGAGAGTCAGGCGTGGACAAATTATGCAGCTTGGTAAAATCAATGACTTTCCTCCCCCAAGCCAAAAATAAAACCAAACAAAATAATAATCCCAACAACAAACACTAAACTAAAACCCACCACCTAAACAGAATTCAAGAAAAAAGTTTAAAAAATAAGAATTTAAAAAAAGACCAAGGTGTAGGAATAAAAAAATCAAAGGAAGGCATGAATGGACTTATATGTAAATATCAATAAACGAAGAGTGTCAGCAAAAAGGTTTATTATAGTAATAACAATTCTGAGATAAGGATGCACCCTTGAGATAAACTCCCTCACTTTAGGAATAATAATTATTTCTAGAAAGTCTTCCAATTTATAGAGCACTGACATACATGATCATACTTTGTTTTCCTAGCAAGTCTGTAGGTTGGACAAGGCAAGTATTGCTTACTGCACAGAAGAGAAAACAGGTTCAGATGACTGAGTAATTTTGCTTAAGATCACACAGTTAGTGTCAGAGCTGGTCTCCAATACGGTCTTCAAGACCCACCACTTCCTCCCAGCAGCAGGCAGAGTATGTGCCAGTAGAAAGTGTGGCTGTGCCCCAGGCAGCCCCACCTGAGGGAGGTCAGACAAGGCTATGGATGTGGGCTCCCACCTCATTCAAATTTGCCAAGTAGCAAAGTCCTCACTCCGTCATATCTTACCTCAGGAATTTCCCTATTGGGATTCCCTTCTCATCTGTTTGGTTTCTCTGCCCTTGTGGTCTATGGTACAACCAAAAACCAAAACAAAACAGAACAAAATCCCAAAAAACTATCTCCAACTGGTAACAGGGGAGAGCGCCACCTAGATTCCCAGCTGTGGACTGAAGCTGTTAACGAGAAGAAAAAGTAGGGCTGCCTCCCCTCGGCGCCCCACCTCCCTATTCCTGCTGCTTAAGAATGACGCCTCAGAGTCTGGTAAGAAATAGGGCTTCTTACCAAAGGAGTCTTTGACTCAGGCTGACCTGAGTTCAAATCCTGACTCAGCCACTAAAACTAATCATGAGCTTACACGGTATCTAACCCATTAGAGTATCAATTTATTGAAATGCAAAATGGGAATCGTACCATCTACTGGAAGAGTAAAAAGTAAAGGAGTTTCAGGCCTGGCATATTGTGGGGCCTTAGTAAGGAATAGGCTACCCTGCCCTTCTCCCCACATTCACCTGATTCTGCACACAGAAACCAGGAAATTCCCAGTGGTCCCTGATGCCTAAGGGTGTTTGTACTCCACAGAAAATCAATGGATCCCCAAGAGGTCCCAAATGGGACCTGGACTGGAGGATAAGGGTGGCGGAGAGAAATAACCGCAGGAGACTGTAATCACCGCACACGGCAGTGTCTGTTTCTTTTATCTCCAAATGAGAGTTAATTACCATCACTGTGTGTTTCTGTCAGTCTGAACATTTTTTACTCTGGGGTTAATAACTTCTGTTCTACCTTTAACAAAGACCAAATGGAAGCCGTAAGATTGCAGTAATTGACAAAACAGATTGGGAAAACAGAGAAAACGGCTCCCACTGCAAATGTTAAAGAATAAAATAAATTTTAAAAAGAGTGAAAGAAACCTGATAGCTAATTATGTCTGGTAGGGCACAGCAGAACTATTTTTCCTGTTCTCGAAGCCGGCTATTTCTTTTGCAAGCACAGCACTTAAACATAGGAGAAGCATATACCCAGTCTCCGCAATGATTTCTGGAGCCACGTATGTGGGGGTGCCACAGACTGTGTACAGGGGGCCGTCTACAATGGTGGCCAGTCCAAAGTCACCCAGCTTCAGTGATTTGCTGCCATCTTGGTGCTCATACACCTAAAACAAAGGTAAAAAGCACAATCGTCTGAAAACCAAGAGCTCAAAAGTAATTTCTTGAAGAAATGAGGAACACACTGTGTTTAAATTTAGTGTATAGAAGGTAAAAAATAAATTAGGCAATTATGCAAGAATGGATATACATACAACATATCTTACTTCCTTTAGATTACTGCAAGACTGGAAACATGGTGGACACCTAGCAAATGGAAATTGGTTAAATAACTTATAGTACATTCATACAACAAAAGGTTACATGACCTTAAAATGGCGATATGAGTTTATAGTTATTGAATTATGTTTGGGAAATGAACAGAGTAGTTTTTAGATTGGTTTTTATAAAACATCCATTAAAGAAAAAAAAAGTACATACAAGAAAAAAAGAAAAAGTCTGAAAGAACACAGTGTGGCTGTATCTGTCTCTTGGTGGTAGGATTGTAGGTTTTCTTAATCCTTTTGTTTATCTGTATTTGATATTGTCTACAATTAAAACTGATTTGCATAATAAAATGAAGTATAGAAAGTCACTAGTGCAGTGTCTTCGATTTATGAAAATAATCTCTTTGTTTCAAAATATTACGAAAACTTGCGGGGCACAGTGGCTCACGCCTGTAATCCCAACACTTTGGGAGGCCAAGGCGGGTGGATCACCTGAGGTCAGGAGTTCAAGACCAGACTGGCCAACATGGTGAAACCCTGTCTCTACTAAAAATACAAAAATTAGCTGGGTGTGGTGGCGGGCACCTGTAATCTCAGCTACTCGGGAGGCTGAGGCAAGAGAATCGCTTGAACCCGGGAGGCGGAGGTTGCAGTGAGCTGAGATCAAGCCATTGCACTCCAGCTTGGGCAACAAGAGCAAAACTCTGTCTGGAAAAAAAAAAAAGAAACTTAAAAAATTCAATTCTTTAGTAACTGAATACAAAAAAACTATACTTATAGAAAAATACTTTATTTTCAGTGCCCTGTATTTTCAACATGATCTATTTACATTTCTTAAATTAATAATTGAAAGAGATATTAACATTTCATTTCACCTGTGGCAATTTGGAAAGCTTTATCAGGTGCAGAGTCAGCATCCTGTCCAGGTTTCCCTTATTAAGGCAGTAAAAATCTTCTCTCCTTCACCCAACAAATCAAGAAAAGGATGCCTGTGACTGTAGGCAAGTATTTATACTCCTTTAATTCCAGCCACGATCAAAACAAATGGAGCTGCTCTAAAAAGTATCCCAAATAACTTATTTTATTTCAATGAAAAGATGAAAGGGCATTCAGAATTCTAATTCAGTGCCTTCTGTTGGAATGAATAAGATTAAGAAAAGAAAACCACAGTAAAAGGCTAGGAATTCCAGCAAGGGCAATCTTTTGGAGAAGCCTCAAGGAAGCAGCCAAGTTTTCCATGTACATCAAAATACTTGATCCAAGAAGCAGAGGCTTGCATATTCTCCTGTTCTCACTCTGTGATCATCTGTTACTTGCTGCGGTAGTCTGAATCTCTTGCACAGCAAGGCACATCTCCACACATCAGGGGCACCGCTACTGTTCACACGCCATGTCTGCCTTCCTTTGGAAAAAGTAGATTAACTTTGCATTTCACTGCAACATAAAGTGCAGATGTTTGGCCAGCTAAGCTGCAATATCAGCAATGATCATTTGGATCCAACAGTTTTGGCAGAAGCAGGCAGTCAAATCCTCCTATCTGGAGAGACCGTGTCTTTTCTGAGCAAAAATATTCTTTTACGTTTTCTCCATACTCATAGCATGGAGTCTTATTCCCAGGAGCTGTTGATCAGGATCGAGTTTGGGCTGCCCTCTGGCAGGTATCTGAAGGCTTGTGAGGTCACCTGTGCTTGGGTTGTTAGGGCAAAAACAGCCATATGTCCCTCACAGATGTGGCTTTGTCCAGCTGTCATCTGGGATGGACATTTTCTTCCTTAGTTAAGGAAGCAGCTGTCCAGCCTTGGTCACTTAGAGTTAAGTTAAAAACTTTGAGGCATCACAGCTGCAAAATACAACATCGGCCCCAGCCTAACTGTTCTTAGGCAAAAAAAAAAAAAAAACACCCTAAGTTGTAGTCTTACCATGTCAGCCATTCTGGTCATCCAAATGACAAGCAAATGTTTTTCATGAAAAGAAATCTGAGATGGAAATATCCAGTAGATGGTCTAGTTGATTTCCGAGGCAGAGCAGAATTGTTTACTTCCTTAATTCCATGTTGTTAACAATCACCTTTCTAAAATGCAAAATAATCTCTTGCTTTGATGTTCTGCTAGGCCCAAACATTCATTCAGTGTGCTTTGTGAGGTGATGCAGATTATGATTTATTCCACCCCCTTGATGAAGGAATTTTGTAGCTTTTTTCTTAAACACAGTGTCTATATCACGTAACTGTATTCAAAAGTTTGACAAAAGCAGATGTTGGTGGATTCAGTCATAAGTCCCATTTTAGTTCTAAATATGACCTTGTACTTCTCCTACATGTAGGAAAAATTTTCTTTTCGAACATCTACGTTTTAAAAGAAATTCCATCTAACATAAAGCCATAGACCAATTCTATTTAATATGAATGAACAATATAGTTCAAAGTTTCAATAACTAAGAAAAAAATCACTAAAAACCTTCCTCAAAATAAAGAAAATGAGTACTAATAAAAAAGCATTATTAAAAGTAATATAGGTCTACAAAAACCAAAACCATTAAAATACATAGAACCATAATTGTGATGTTCTTTTTATTCCCTGTACAGCTGTCTTTTAATCACTTGCACAGTGCCCCTCACTTTTTTTTTTTTTTTTTTTTTGCTTTAAAAACCACATAGTAGGATTTTCGTGAACATAAAGAGGTTCAAGGGATGCTTAGGAGAGAAAATGAGAGTATAAAGACAAAGGCCAATTCCACGTAATTGAAACCATATCTAGACACAAGTACATTCGAAATGCTGCAACAAAATGTTTTTGCAGGTAAATAAATGTCCAGTCCTCTAGTTTGGAATTCTGTTTAACTTACTGTCGGGCAGGGCAGGAAACAAAGTCACTCTGGTTTTTTCTCTGTCAACACTTTGGGAGAAGGATGGAGAAGAATATACTTCAGTGTTTCTTCTCCAGTGGGAGAGCCCTTCCCTCAATGGTTTCAGAAGCCCTCTCAAAACTGGAGCTCTTCATTAGCACCTGCTGCAGCCTAAGCTACGTGCACCCTTATCTCTTACCGAGCCAGTTACAGAGGGGCATGACTAAGGCCATTTGAAAATGTAATTAAACCTTTGTTTAAAAATCACAGATTGCTAAATACATCCATTTAAAGCCCGCACATGCGCACACAAGCGCATACACACATATCCTCACAAAACCATCTCCAGAAAGTATTATTCCAAATGGCAGCCATAAATTCACTTTGAACTAAATTTTTAATTAAAAGTTAGAAATCAGCAAGGCTTCTAACACGTTCACATTGAAAATGCCAAATCCTTGGCTTAGACTACTCTCTGGATTGACTTGTTACTTGGCGTTCCTCCTTATTCTGACCATCTTTCAGAAAGGGCATTAGCAGGCTGCAAGCGCAGGCTTGGACAGGCTGGTCCAGCTAGTGGAGCTCTGGTGTAAGAACTTTTTGCCATAACTGTATTTTAAAGCCTCTATAAAACATGACCCACGCGTGAAGCGGAGTACATTAATTGTCAGTCAAGGAGTATTCACAACATGAGGTATGATTTAATGTTCATCCCTGGTCCTTTAAGTGCTATAGATGTTCCCCCGCATTTTAAACACTGAAGGGCTATTAAAGGGACAGGGATTAGTGCAAATCACCCAGTATGTAGTGCTTTCACTGTTTTAACTAAGCAATAAAACTGTGTAATTGTACAACACTAATTGAATGCAGCTACACATAATTGTGGGCTGCCATATGTATCCTATTACCATAAAGACTGTCAGTATTTTGTAAGCTACTCTTGTGATCATTGCAGATGGCTACAGTCAGAGAAGTTGTTCTCTAGGGTTTATTATATGGCTATAAAGACATCCTATGATTTGACAGACTAAATGTGCTAAATGGCAACAATTATGAAAAAGGTTCCAATTAAAAGCTGAAGGCATAACCAACCAAGAACGGATGTAACGAAAGGTCAGGTATGTAGATTGTGGGGCACACTGGTATTTTGCACAGGATTGTTTTTGAAAGAAGGGTTTTATTTTTGTTTTTTTTTTTGTTTGTTTATTTGGGGTTTTGCATTAGCTGCAACTTACCGAACAGTAGATCTTTAGGCATATGCTTGATTTCCCTTGGATGGGAAACTGAGACCATTTGGAAAAGTTATTTGAAAAAATAAAACATTGAATATACAGTCATAAAATGCAGCCGGTGACCATAAAATCATATGAAAACTCACAGATAACCTGAACCCAGTCAAAAGGTTTCTGAGATTCCCATCATATGGCACTAAAAGCTGACTAATATAACAGATGTGTTGGAACAAACATAATTCTCAATGTTTCCATGAATCCAAGGGTAACCCTGATGAAACATTGGCTAATGAATTATTAGTAACCACTGAAAACTATTTCACAGAGGAGCCCAGTAGGTACTAAAAATTATTTCACCAAATAGAACTGAACAAAAGTGGCATGAAATTGACAAAGCCATGAAAAAAGTTCAATTTACTTTTTAACATACATGGTATCCCTTTAAGAAGACATTGATTTTCCTTCAGCTACGGTATATGGCCTTTATGATGCTTTCTGAGGAAAATGGATTAAATTTAAATCTTTAACCTTTAAGAAATGAAATATAACAACATTTAAGCAGGGAGTCATTTTGTAGAATTATGGCCCACGTACTTTTGCATTAAATTTCCTGGAAAAACATAATAAAAGAATGCTATAGCTACATGTAAAATATTTATGAAATCAAAAATTAAATGAAATAATAAAAACAATGAATGTTGCACAGATGTCAGAAAGGAGTAATTCAGAAGAGAGGTAAAATTCAGAAGAGAAGGGAAAAGTAAAACTGGTCTTCGATATTACACTGGAGATATCTGGGAAGATGGAGAAGTGAACGGAAACGCCAGGAAACCTGATTCTCACCCTCAATTTAAAATAGTCATGAAACTATCTTAAGAGGAGTTCTATGCAGCTGCAGCGAGATACACAAAACACACACATTCCAGATTCTGTCAGGATTTTGCCAAAACTGTGGGAACTCAATGCCATTGCAATTTTAAAAAATGTTATTACATTTCTGTCACACAATTATTATCCAATATATCATAGTAGGAAAATGATCACTATAGAGGAAAAGGAACTAAACTCACCCATAATCTTGACACTCATAAACAAACACTGTTCAGATTTTGGGACATGGACTTCCAGGGCTTTTTTTCTCTCTTTCCTATCCTTCTTTTTCCATTGAACAACATATCCTGAATGTTTTTCCGAAGTGAATCGCATATATCTATACAATTATTCTCAGTGGCTGCTGGATATTCCATTATATGGATGCACCATATTAGTAATCCCAACAGCTACTATTACCACTGTCATTTATTGCACACACAGGACATACCAGGTATTGTGATGAAGACTTCGTGTGCATTTTGGCCCATTTGATCTTCACCACAGCCCTATTAATCTAGCACTTTTACTCATATTTTGCAGATGAGGAAATTGAGATTCGAAGATGTAAAGTAATTTACCCAATGTTACACAGCAAATAAGTGGCAGTGCTAGAATTTAAACTCAGATATGTCTGAGTCCAAGAGTCTAACCAGCATGTCCTAACACTATTGGTGGTCTAACCACCATTGTGCCACTATTTAATTCATCAGTGCCCTGAGATAAGTTATCTCCATATATGTTGTTTGGGTTTTGTTGTCTTTGTTTTTCCCCATACTGCAAAACCCTGACATGAACATCCCTCTGGATAGCTACATATCCAGTTTCTTCCTCTTAGGTTACATTTCTGGAAGTAGAATTACTTGGTCACGAGGCACACGCGTTATTGAAGGTTTCGGTTATATATTACCAAATTGAGTCTCTGACAGGTTCCGTCAAGTGACTCTCCCACCAACACATATGAGATAACTGTTATCCTCTTAACTTTGCCATCATTGTATGCTATTTTTAATTTTTGCTAGTCTGATGAGGCTATGTCGTTTTAGAAAGAAATGAGTGTCATCTCTTAATGACAGCAAAAAGGAGCAGTGAAGTAGACAAACACAGACCCACTAAGGTGACACAAGGAGAAAATCAATGTCTTCTTAAAGGAATATCTTTTCCTTCCTGTCCTCAACTCCCTGATGAAATCACAGGTCTTTGAACAAGAGCCCCCTGTAAACACTTAGTACAGTAACTGGCCAATTAGGGTACTAAATAATGCTTTGGGAAAATGTTGTGTCTTCTATTTTCCCTCAACTTCCATGCAGATTCAGAGACTAGAATTTTTTTTCTAAACACCTCCCCCCAAAAAAGGATCATTCAGTTTCTGCCTGGACACTTACAATGACAACAAGCTACCAGTAATAAAGGACATTTAAATTTCAAAGAAAGTACATTATTAAAAACTTTTTCTAAAGTTAACCCTAAATCTCTTGCCCACTAATATCTTCTCTTTAATTTTAGTTCCGTGCTGTCCAATACAGTACAAGAAAGTTATCCCATTTCCATGTGGCAGCCTTTCCTCTATTTGATGAGAACCACCATGCCTCAAGTGGTGCATCCCTTCTCTGGGTCAACCCCAGGCCCAGACAGAATGTGTTCAAATTATTACCATAAGGGGTAACATGGTAAGCTGCGCCAAGGACTCTCTTGACTCTTTCAGGGAAAGAAGTCTAAGGGCATATGAATATTTTTAGCAGTCTTGTCATACTGAGATTCACACTGAAAGAACAGCCTTCTCCAGGTCAACTGATAGCCTTTGGACCTGCAGTCAGGCCAAGTATTCCATTATTGTTTCTGTTATTGCCAATAACACAACTACACCAAAACTAACTTAGTCTCTAGGGATTTATGTTTATCTCTTGTTTAATTTCTTCTTACCAATTTTGAACCTTTATAGAGCCAAAAATATTTTTGGATCTCACTTCTGTCATTGGTATAATTCATTTTCATTTGGAGTCGCTGATACTGATGAGTAGGGCAGAATTGGCACCAGACTCACAGAAGATCACTGGCTCCCTTCCTTTGGGTAACCTCCAATCCATTAGTCAATACACTCTGAGGGCTCAAGTTCTGTGTTATTGTCCATGACCTTAGACCCATTCTCTCTGTGGACTCATCTTGTCCAACAGTGCAGTTAGCTATCCCATCACCAAATGGATTTATTTGAGGCATTAAGAGTCATGGGATTAAGGTGAAGGAAATATGTTATCTCCTGAGCATGGAATTGAAAACTAGGAAGAGCTGGAGCACAACCTGTCATCGTCACTTTGGTGGAACAGGACTAGCTTATTGCTAGATATAATCCACTGTGTGAAAACAAGGGCCATGAGTTGTATGTGTCATTTTGATGGGCAGCTGGGAGCAGGCACAAACACTTGAACACAGAGGTTCTATCCAAGGACAGGCAGTTTTTCTCCTAGAGGCTCTTGGGGACTTTGGGAGGGAAAAGATTTTTGAATGTTTATATTTGAAGAAAATGACTATGCTTGGTTCTGGAACCTAATAAAAACTAGTGATGTGAGCTATAGTTTTGTTAGTAAAGATTTAATTTTCATAAGGAGGAGGCACCTGTGTACACATTTTTGAAAGACCTGCCCAGGTCCTTGGAAGAAACACAAGCTGCTAAGGATGGTTTTTGTTGCTGAGGGTACAAGCTTGCCATCTAGTGGTGACTTGTGTAAACCGAAGGTATTAATTTTTTTTTTTTTTTTAGTTAAGCAAAAAGTTCCTTCAGTCATGAACTATCATGGCATACATACACACATACATATACACATACACACATCCACGCATACATACACAGTGGTCCCATGCCTAAGCCCATCTGGGGAAGCATCATGTTTTCTCCCACTGCTCAGTGAAGTTTATCCTGAGGCCAGTGTGAGAACTCCGTCTAACAGGCCAGTTGGGAATGTTTTGGGCTTGCCAGGCGGCTCTGTCCTCTGTTTAAAGAAGTATCACTCATTCACTCACTCACTCATTCCGCTCATCCACTTTGATGTCCACCTGTCCATACAATTATTAAGTACAAGGCATGACAACAAGTGAAGCAACAAGGACCATATAAAATCATGGGCATGATCAATTTAGGGGGAAAAACTTTAGTTAAATACAATAATAAATTAATAAGGGGTATTTTTCGTTGGGTCGGTACCTAGTTTTCACCTAAAATGTGGCTGGAAACATTCCTGAAAGTCAAATCATATTTTCTCATCAAAATACTTCAACCTGATCAAACACTAGAGTTAAATAAATCATTCATACAATCAATATAGATCCTTAAGGCCAAGCTACATTTTTATGCTGTTCTATAAGAATTAAAAATAAAAAACGCTAAAAGTTCTATATACACAATTATACTGCATACAATGAAATCTATAGCTGAATTAGATCTGTATTAAAAATACTTTGCTAGTTATAACAAATATTAATCTAACACTTAGCTAACAGAAGTCTTGTTGTCAGTCTTACAATTTAGAAGGGTTTTATAAGCCTTTTAATAAAGTAGTAAAACAAAGTATGCTGTGAAGTCTTTTTATATATTTGGTAAGTTTCCCTATCATAAGTAAACGGATTCCAGATCTTTACATTAACTTTATTATAACATTTTCCAAAAATAGTCTATAGCTTTACATTTTGCCATGAGGTGGCAAACCCATGCATGGTTGAATAGTAAAATTTCTAAAGCAATATTTAAAAAAAGGGTTAAAAAGTGATTTTCACTACATACAACATTATCGTTAGACCGTTTTATTTTTAGGAATAATTTAATTTCACTTTTAATTACAAAGAAAGGGGAAATTTAAAAAAGGAAATTAATAGTTATATCTCTTTATTTCATCAAATCCCCTTAAAGAAGGCTTGAAGGAGGTACCTTCCTCAAGGTCATAAGACCAATCAGTGGAAGAGTGAACCACTTGGTTTTGAACTTTTGTCCGTCTGACTATAAATCCTGGGTGTGTGAGGGTCTACCTTCTGTGATAGATCTGTTATTTCCACAACTCTCCACTGAATGTGAAATCAACAGTCGTCTCCTGTGCAATTAGTGACGTCATCCTAGTTTTGTTAAACCAGGACAGAATAAGTTGTGTTAAGTTTTGCTAAACTTATTTGAACTCTTTTATCCTGTAATAGATTTATACCTACAAAATTCACCAACCCCTAACCCCTACAGTCAGAAATCACTGTAATGAATAATAAAATCTCTTTAGTTTTTCATATAGATATTTTAAACCTATATTATAAAGGACTGCAATTGCTTCTCTATATAGTTCAGCTTCTTAAATTAGAAGAGAAAAGAAAAAGAAAGGAGAGAACTTTTTTTCTTTTATGGTAATTTAAAGTAAAATATGTTTGAATCAGCATAATACGTTAGAAGTATCCCGTAAATTGTACTTTTAGTAAAAGTGCACTCCTGTGTAATCACTTATGGCATTTACAGAAATAGATAACACTTCAGAGAGGAGTAAGGGAACAATGGGTACACAAAATGGAGCAGCAAAAGCAAAAAGGAAAGGAAATGAAACTTTAATTTTCCATCGCTGAAGTTTGGGAGCTTAGAGAAGTTTTTAAACAAAGGCCCAGTTGTGAGTCCGTTCCCATGAGACAATCCTACACAATTCAAGACACAGGAAAAATGAGTGCAGATGAGAGAAAATTGCTGCAGCTGATGGAGGCAACTATGCAGAAGAGAATGTTTAGGCTACTGTGGAGATGAGGAATTTAAGGTGCAATTAAGTCAGGGCTCAGTCACTTGACCTCGGCTGCCTTTTATTAGCCAGTAGCTACAAGATTACCAGCGTCATTGCAATGAACTAATTGTGTGCGTATTTATTTCTTGAATGCCTATCTTTTCGGCTTCAGTGTCAACTTCACGAAGACATGTGTCTCTCTTGTTCCCTGGCACAGTACCTGACACAGCAAGTACTCAGTACCTCTCCTTAACGCAGAGCTTACTGTCGTGTAGTGGTGAGAGCTAAGGCTCTGGAGGTCAGAATTAGGTTGAGACCTTGACTCTTCTACTTAAGAACTATTCCAACTGTGGGCAGGTCATTTAACTTCTAAGTACCCATGTTCCTTACCTATGAAATGACACAGTAATAGAACTGATCCTGTATGGTTGCTGCAAGGATGAAATGAGATAACGACCATAAAGACGTTAGCACAGGGCCAAGTACATAGATGGTTCTCTGTCATCGCAGATCTTACTAGCTTTTATTTGTGTCATGGGAGTTGGGTGGCTCACGTGCTTTTAGACTTGAGTGTGTATGCAGGTTACCTGGGGGAGCTGGCTGCCACGTGGATTTCTGCAAGCTGTCTTCAGTCACCAGATTCTGATTTGGTAGGGTTGCATCCAGGCCCAGAAATTTGCATTTTTAGCAGGCATCTGGGAATAATTCTGATTCAGGGAGTCTTTAGACCACCCTGGAGAAACACTACTCTAGAAAGAGAATCCTCTTTTCCCAGATTTCTGAAGAGATGGGCAAAGTAACAGAAGTCATCTATTATACATGATGCTCAGGGGTGGATAATGAAAGTAAAAGAAGAACTAGCATCATCGGGAAAACACATGTATATATGCACAGTACACAGAAATGAAATATATTTCATCAAAATTCCAGCCTGAAGAGCCAGCAACATTTCCATCACTCCCGTATTTCCCAGTGAAGTGCCGCATACTTAGTCTCTGCCTCCTCTCTTTTTCCTCTGCATTTCCCTTAACAACTGGGTGAGGAAGGACCCCCATTTGCTTTTGTGGAGATCTCTCAAGGTTTCCATAGGGATGTGGAGTACATGAAAAGCAAATCAAATCGTGTAAAGTAGGGGGAAGGATGTCTCTGTTTTTAAAAATTAGTCTTTTTCGAAATTGTTTTTATGCTAAGGGGCTAGAGTCTTAAAAACCCATTATAAATCTTTTTCTTTTAGGTTTTGGATCACATTATTGAGCTGTAAAGTTGGGAGACTCAGAAAAAGTCTAAAAGGGCTTCCTTTTTTTCCCCAAGTAAAAACTTCTTTTTTCTTTTCTTTTCTCTTTTCTTTTCTTCCTTTTCTCTCTCTCTTTCTTTCAAGACAGGGTCTCACTCTGTCACCCAGGCTGGAGTGCAGTAGTGTGACCACAGCTCACTGCAGCCTTGACCTCCTGGCCTCAAGCGATCCTCCCACCTCAGCCTCCTGAGAAGCTGGGACTACAGGCACACACTACAATAATCTCTGGCTAACTAAAAATTTTTGTCTTTTTTTGTAGAGATGGGGGTCTCACTATGTTGCCCCAACTGGCAAGTAAAAACTTTCTAACATAAAAGCGCCTGAGATAAATGACATCCGTGTCTGTGTAACTTGTTACTATCTTGTCCTAGCCTGAGGTATTCAATACAGTCCTACCCTTTATGAGTTCAGTTCCCATTCTTGTGCCTGGTTTTTATTTGCTAACAAATCAGGTGTTTTTAAGGGTGCATTAACTCATCTAGACCAACCTAAAAGGCTAGTTTCCAACTAGATCCTGAAGGCTAATTGGAAATTAACCTTTCAGGTAATTTTTTAAAAAAAGAAAGAAAAGAAAAAAGAAATATTCATATTCATTTATGAGTTCTTGGAACTCAGGATGCCCTGTAGGTGGAATTCCTCTTACCAGCAGGTTCTCTGGCTTGATATCACGGTGGACGATGTTCAGGCTATGCAGGTATTTGATGGCGCTGGCTAGGTTGTACAGCATCCCACTGGCGTCCCTCTCAGTGTATTTGTTAGTGGAAGTAATGGCATCAAAAAGGTCTCCCCCCTGAGAAGAGAACAGAAGGTGGAGCAGCACATTAACAGATGGGCCAGTGGTGTCACCTGCTGAGGCCACTCACAAACCACAAAGGACAGAAAGAGTGGATGTGGAATCTTTGGGTTCCTAAGGGCTTTTCCTGCCACTTCCCTCTCAAAGGCCCGAAGGCTGAATGGTGATTTCTCCACCCACTACAAAAGCCAGCGGCATTTCCCCCAGAGCTCAAAGACAGGGGCAGGGTGAGGATTCTCCACCAACAGACACAAGGCCATTTCCACAGCTCCCAGCTAGGGGAGGAGGAGATGCAGCTAGATCCCCAGGGCACAGGCCTGTGACACGTGAAGATCCCAGTGGCACGTGCTACCTGCCTCACATTGACTGCCAGCCAGAGTTCAAATTCGTAATCCTTAACCTCCTCCAGTGAGGAACAGGTAATACTGCAAACTGCGTACTGAAAATGTTCTACTGCCTAGTGAAATTATTAAGACGCACACACACACACACACACACACAATCCCCTTCATACGCTACATTTAGCTCTTTGGGAGTGGGTGTAGTGTTTTCTTTTTCAATATTGTGCTTCTTTGTAAGGAACAAAGAACAGGACTAGAAACTGTCATTTCAAAGATGAGCCAGATAAAAGAGGGAGGAAGAGAGGGGAAATCTCAAAGAAAGTTTTCTAGGACTGTTATTCATCTGAACTTTTGTTTCCCTTGTTCCTTTTAAAATATATTGCTTTTTGGTAAAATGCAATGATTTTTAAGCTTCAACCTAAGTACCATTTATTCAAAACCCTTTCAGAGAACTGGGGTCTGGTTTACTATCAGTATGTGCATCATTCTTGCCTACAGTGCACCAAACTGCTTCGCACCGCAACCAACTGTGATCATCTGTTACCTGATGTGCTAAGGAACTCAGTTTTTCCTTTTTAAATAGCTAAAGCAAACGATAGTCCCTGTAGGCTGATGATTTTCAAATCTGCCTCTTGGGCCTGGGCCCTCTGCACCCCTGTACAGTCTCCACTCTGGAGGCTTTTCTCACTATCCCCAAAGCTGCAACGGTTCTCAAGCTAAGCACACAGACTTTTTTTTTTTTCAAAATGAATAGTTTTTACAACTTTCTGCTTCTCTCAAAGGTAAGGCTGCTACACACAGGTTTTCAGGTTGTCTCTGTACCACTTGAGGAGGTGGGACAGTCACCGTGCTCTATGTGAACAGCACCCCTGGAGTTCCACCACAGGGCATGTGTGGCTGTATACGGAGACCCTGCAAAGATTCCACCAGTCCCAGTTACCTGGGCTCCTGGCATCTTGTAATGTCCCTTTTTATAAGAGACAAAGTCTTGCTTTGTCACCCAGGCTGGAGTGCAGTGACACAATCATGGCTCACTGCACTCAGATTCCTGGACTCAAGTGATCCTCCTGTCTCAGCCTCCAGAGTAGCTGGAACCACAGGAGCAGGCCATCATGCCCGGCTAATTATTATTATTTTTTTTTGTAGAGATGGGGCTTTGCTTTGTTGCCCAGGCCGGTCTCCAACTCCTGACCTCAAGTGATCCTCCTGCCTTGGCCCCCCAAAAGTGCTGCGATTACAGGCGTGCATCTGGCTCCTTTCTTCTTTGTCCTCAACAACGCAGTCAACAGGTCTTATCGGTCCTCTCTTGGACACGTTTCTCCTTCGCAGCCATCTGGGCCTTCCTACTCTGCCAAACGCTCCTGTTGCCTCATCCCTGGGTTGTTGTCATGTGGTCTCACAATCCGCTCGGCTTCCCTCCGTGAGTTCTTTATCCAAAGCATCCTGCACACCGACTGCTACCTTCCCACACATTATGTCACTATTTTCTTTCTTTCTTCAAGAAATCACCATTCTTTTCCCATAGCCGAAAGGAGGAGGCTTTCTATGTTCTGCCCCAACCTTCATTCCACCCTGTTTAATTTCCTCTCTTGCCACTACTTAAAACAGTGACCCTCATGCTCCAGGATATTTCTTCCCTAGCCATCTGAACAGGCCAAGATCTCTGTCCTCAAGCCTGTCCTCATGAGAGCCCCCTTCCTGATTTGTCCTGTCCCCTCCCCTTCAGTTTTCTAATTCCCATTGCTCTCTCAGGGCTCAGCTGCAGGCCCAGTTCCTCCGCAAGGCCTGCCTTCCTCTGAACACATAGGCAGCCTGCATGTGCACCGCCTCTGGCAGGCAGAAGGCTAAAGTCCTGCGCCTGATCAGTATGGAATTTCATGCTGATCCACTGCCTTCCGAAACAGGAGCCTTGTTTGTCTAAGAGCTTCAGGCATTCTTTGGCACATCACTGGGCCCTGAGGGTTTGAGAAGCACACCCCACCCACATGTCTCAGTGGAGAAGTCCTGGGAGCCTTTCAAGTCAAGCCTGGGGCTGGCCTTCACTTCCCTGGGAAGCTTCTCGAGTTGCCCTCAGGGCATTCTGGGTGAGATTAAATCGAAGGGCATGATCTTGCAGCACAATTGAGAGTCCCAGTGCTGGGCTATGGAGACCTTCTATGGCCTTTTTAGGGTATCTTGGTGATGCAGAGAGAATTCACAAAGGCAGTTAAGTGTAACGAGGACCTTAACATAGTCACCTAACCAAGCACACGATTGAGACTCAGACTAGGATTTCTTACAAAATTCCCCATTCAGAGTGCCTGAGCCTTTGCCATCTTGAAATTTCATTTAGTCTCAGCACTCCAAAAATCAGCCAACAGTGGGGGTAAGGCAATAATAACAGGGGGGTATTCAAATTCTAACAGCACACAGAAGGGCAACAGAATGGCTTGAAGTTGGTAGTTTAAAAATTAACATTGTTGGAAAAAGTCTCCTTGGTACTAGGGAAAGTATAATTTACAATATTGGTAAAAAGATAATTTGATAATAAAGCACCAACAGGAAAATCTTCATATTTTTTCTTTATTCAGATGAAATCAACTTATCTTTTTCTTTTTCTTTTTTTTTTTTTGAGACAGAGTTTCGCTCTTTTTGCCCAGGTTGGAGTGCAATGGCGCAATCTCGGCTCACTGTAACCTCTGCTTCCCGGGTTCAAGAGACTCTCCTGCCTCAGCCTCCCAAGTAGCTGGGATTACAGGCGCCCGTCACCACGCCCGACTAATTTTTTGTATTTTTAGTAGAGACGGGGTTTCACCACGTTGGCCAGGCTAGTCTGGATCTCTTGACTTCGTGATCTGCCCGCCTCGGCCTCCCAAAGTGCTGGGATTACAGGCGTGAGCCACCGTGCCAGGCCGACTTTTCTTTATTGGATTATCAGTTTAATGTTTTTACCTCCCTCAGCCTCAAACATGACGATAACCTTGTTACTACAAAAAGGCTCCCATTCTTTGAAAGAAACAAGTCCTAATTTGAAGTAGACTAAAAATAGGTTTCAGCTATAAACACAAATAATCACTAAGTTAAAGAAAATGCCGGTATGTCTAAGGTGAAGCAACTCTGAACAACAAAAACTTAAAGACCCTAGAATGAACATTTATCATATCATCAGAGATTAGCTTACTAAATGCTTTCCTTGTCTTGAATTTTTAAGAGAAAACCTCACATTCAAGTCAGCCGTGATTCCAAACATGCCCTGGGAGCCTGAGGCGCCCCCTGGCGGTGCTCACAGCTGATGCAGAAGGCGGTGCAACAGTCTCCAACTAAGGTAGACATTACTTAAACCTTCAGTTCGGGCCGGGTGCTGTGGCTCATGTCTGTAATCCCAGCACTTTGGGAGGCAGGCGGATCACGAGGTCAGGAGATCCAGACCATCCTGGCTAACACGGTGAAACCCCATCTCTACTAAAAATACAAAAAAATTAGCTGGCGTGGTGCGGGAGCCTGTAGTCCCTGCTACTCGGGAGGCTGAGGCAGGAGAATGGTGTGAACCCGGGAGGTGGAGCCTGCAGTGAACCAAGATTGCACCATTGCACTCCAGCCTGGGCAACAGAGCGAGACTCTGTCTCAAAAAAAAAAAAAAACCTTCAATTTGATGAATATACTAGAAAAGACTTGAGAACGCAACAGCTTCATGAAAATGAAGCATGACATTTTTAAAAACTTCTAATTCCTGAAAGTGTCAAATGTATGGAAGGAGAGTAAGAGACTTTTCATCTCCATTCAACCATCATCAATTGGCTATCCCCATAGCCTCTGTTTTCATAGAATAAGAAGGTAATATTATGTGACAGGATGAGATGACGACATTCACTGAAAGTCAGTGCGCTATTCACATCATTATTAGGACGGCGCTATTTTCCCATTATGTTGGTGACTAAAAGTTTAAAGCTTGTTTTTACAAGATGGTTGGTACCTTTGCATATAGTTCATGGAAAAGCGAATGATTTTCCATTACAACAACGAAAATTGTATTGGTACCTAACACTTTGTGTGTCACACAAACTGGTGGGAGCCATCTCTTCATTCCCACAAAACACCATTAAGCAGGTATTATTAGTATTCTCACTTTACATATGCTGAAACTGAGGCATAAAGAGGTAGACCCAAGGTCATGGGCCTCTTTGTGTCAAGGCTGGGACTTGAGTCCTTGTGCACCGTTCTTCTGTGAACATTCCTAATCACTGGGCCAATATCCAGAAATGGGAACCCGAATATTGGTGAGAGAAAATAAGGAAAAGAGCTCTAGAATATAGGCAAGCGTGGTGCCATCAATAAAGGCTTACTTTTTTTCCAAAATACACACCTTTACTAATTCCATGACAAGATACAGTTCAGTTGGCACATCCATCTCCTCAATCAGAAGAACAATATTGGGATGCTTCACTCTTCTTAAAATAGACACTTCATTCTGGATCATGTGCTCCTGTCCAAAGGAAAAGTTATCTTCATCAGCTTCCACACAAAACATATGGAGAGCTAACTCAATGAGTACAAATATGTAAGGGTCAAGAGAGACGCATTTTGGTAAAATGTAATGAGCCTGTCTTGTATTCTGATATTCACATATAGCCTAGAATTGTCAACTGATGTGGAGGTCCTTACATAATGCTTATCAATTCAGAATCTATCATGATAACTACAGTTTCATAGCAAAGAATGAGATGAAACTTAGATCACATGAAGAAGGGAAGAGAGTAAACAAACAAAGAGATAAGGAAGATAAATCATATATAATCATTCCAAATAACTTTTATCCCAGGGATATACATGAAGTTATATTCTAGTAAGTGTATAACATTCTATTCCAGCAAAATTCAACCCTTAGGGTGAACTTATGTTTATTTGGGAGCTGATCTTTGTGTCTCTTTTGACCTCTTGAACCCTCTATCTCATAAGAACAAATTTTATACATACTTTGCCTCGACATTTGCTTTTCTTGATAATTTTCAGAGCATACTCTCTAGCAGTCGATCTGCAAAGAGAAAGTTTGTGTTTTTAACATAAAACTTAACTTCAAATCTATTGAATTATTTTGTCAGGGATCAATTTCCTACCCCATAGATCTTGTGTCATGTTGTAAATATTTTGTGAAAGGATTTCCTGTTTTTTTTTTTTAAAACAAATAAATATGTAAATGTTGATGGACTGACCGAGTGTAAGGACAGTAAGTCTGCTGGCATAGAGAAATCTTGGGCTGTTTATGTTGCCATACTTGTAATAAAACCACTAGCACTGGCACTTTGCTCCTCAAGTTGCCCACTTGTCTCTCTTCCAAGTGTACTTTCCTTCCTTTTCTTACTGTCGGAAAGCTTTTTAATAAACTTCCACTCCTGCTCTGAAAACAAAACAAAACAAAACACTAGTATTGCTACTGCGTCTTAGCTCCTCCTGCTTCCAGGTTGTTCTTCCCTCCCCTTCCCTCTGAAGTGATGTAGTGGCGCCCTAAAGCAGAGATGAGTTTCTGCCATTCCCATTGCCTCAAGTCTCTCCTGAGGTTCTCTATCCACCCAGGGCACCTGTGACTGTTTTCTGAATGTTCACACAATCACACTGAAGACTCTAGAGAAAGCAGTCCACGCTCTTTAGGCCTCAGTTCAGTGTGAGAGCCTGTGTGAGTTCTGCTGGAGAACTCATGGATGATATGGTCAAGGTGTAAAGAAAGGGATAAAATCTATTTCAGAGCTTCCTGGGACCCCTGGGCCATGATGGGGTGTGAGCCAGGCTGTGACTAAATGCAGGGCTTGGTGTGCTAGATGTTCCCACATAAACACCAGACCACCAGCAAGACTGGGGGGTTGGGGAGGAGAAGGCACTGCAGGAAGAGGTAAACCAAAATACTTAACGTTAGAAATTTAAAATGTGGGCTAGGCGCAGTGGCTCATGCCTGTAATCCCAGCACTTTGGGAGGCCCAGGTGGGCAGATCAGTTGAGGTCAGGAGTTCGAGACCAACCTGGTAAACATGGTGAAACTCTGACTCTACTAAAAAAGTACAAAAATTAGCCAGGCATGGTGTTGCGTGCCTGTAATCCCAGCTACTTGGGAGGCTGAGGCAGGAAGATTGCTCGAGCCCAGGATGTGAAGGCCGCGGTGAGCCGAGATCACGCCACTGCACTCCAGCCTGGGTGACAGGGAAATTTAAAATGTAAGGGCAAACGTAAATGAGAAAATGAGAAAGTGACATGATTCACGTGTGAAGAGATTCTTCACTGTAGAAGCTCTACATCCTATAAGACCACAGGGTCCCTTTAAGTAGCTGCTTCTTAAGAGGCTCCTGTAGAGTTTGTCTGCAAACTTGAAAATACTTAATCAAGAGGAAAACTAAAAACCCAAGTGTTTCTGGATTCTGCTTTTCATAAATCACTAAAAAATTATGATGAAGCAAATCTCAGGTTGGAATACTTGAGCAATTTCCTATGTGGCTTAACATGTGCCATTGGATGGCAGAGAATCTAGACCATTGCACTGCCTGCCTGGATAACCATCAGCAATCCCAGGCAGGGCCAGAGAGCAAGAAGGGACGTTTGTGAGGCTGAAAAATAAAAGCTGCCGTTCCCTTCACCACCTCCACAAAGGAGATGGATGGACAGGACCTTGCTGGTCAGAAGAGAAAGTGGTTTCTTAGCTTGGTGATTCCTCTTGTTTGCCATTTGCTGCTCTTTTCCCTTGAAGGAGTAATTTTAAAGCACTCAATCCTCAGGGCTGGTGTAGAGCACAGGAGGGCTGAACCCCCTCTACAGCCAGTCGGACAAGAAGCCGGATCCCTAGTGAGCCAGAGGGGGTGTTGGCTCCCAGCAGGCCAAGGAAGCAGGTTCTGTCCTGAGCCTACAGCTGAGGGGAAGAGGGCAGCAAACCTAGGGCTTACTAGGAACAAACACCTTGTGGATTTCCACTCTAGAACCTTTTGTAATAGGATTAAACCTTCCATTACGTCTACTCACATTTCACAGCGGACAATGAGCTCCATAGAGGACCACCAAATTAATGTTGCACCTTTTCTTTTTTGATTCCCTGAGGGTTGAACTATAAAGCCATATAATAAAATCCATAATAAAAGCCACATAATAAAAATTAATTCCTAGAAGCACAGGTTTACAGGAAAGTAGCTAGTCTAGAAAGTGAGCCTGAAAACAGGTGTTAGGACTAAATGTGTGTCATAAGAATAATAATGTAAGTGTCTGCTTTAAGTGAAAACACTTGGCAAGAAATCGAATCTGTGCCTGTGTAATTACTCAGCAAACAGTGGGATACAGGGCTCTTTGGTGGATTCAGAGGGGAGCGAGACCTGATCCTTGTCTTCAAGGATTCTACATTTGAGTGTCCTGAGAAGAATCCTAGATGACCTGATTGATTACTGGTGAGGGGAATACAGGCCGTTTGCTTGCTTGTTTTTGAAATTATGTTCTTGACCTTTTACAGAACCCTCTTTGCCACAACAAAAACAGCAGCAACAGAAAACTTTGTCTTCCTCCTTGACTATGGGAAATCAATGTGTAAGGCTGCCTTCTTATTAAGTGTGACCCAAGGTTAGAACCCAAACTACTAGAGGGAAATTTTCAAATTTCACAAACTTCAATTAAATCCAACTTTTGGTGTTTGTGCTAAAAATGGTTTGGAGACAGCTGTCTTGTTTAACTTAGTGATTCTCAACTCAGGCCAGTCTTCTGCCCACTGCACCCCTCACCCGGAGAGTGTAACAGAATGCTTGTCAAAAAAAGAAATGGGCCAGGCACGGTGGTTACACCTGTCATCCCAGCACTTTGAGAGGCTGAGGCAGGAGGATCACTTGAGATCAAGAGTTTGAGACCAGCCTGGGCCACCATAGTGAGACCCATCTACAAAAAATAAAAACACAAAAATTAGCCAGGCATGGTGCTGTGCACCTATACTCCTGGCTATTCGGGAGGCCAAGGCAGGAGAATGGATCACTTGAGCTCAGAACTTTGAGACCGCAATGAGCTATATGATCTTGCCACTGCGCTCCAGCCTGGGTGACACAGCAAGACCCTGTCTCAAAAAAAGGTGGTGGTGTGGAAATGGCTAGCAAAGATTGGGATGTTCTGAGCTAACATGGTTTCTCTTGTTGCTGTTATTTGCTGTGTTTTGAAGGATTTAGAAAAAGAGTGTATGGAGAAGGAAAGGCAGCTCCCGAGCAGTCCTCTCCCATAGCATTCATTGAATTTCACGGCAATCCTTGTTTGTGGGTAAAGTTCTCTGTATGAGGCTGTGTCTTGTCTCTCTCTGTAACCCCAGAAGGGCCCAGCATGAGCCTGAACTAGGAGGTGCTCTGCACATATTGTGGAAACTCCAGAGGATGGTGGCAGTTAGCACAATGGCAGGAATACCACCCCCAACACCAGCAAAAAGGACTTAGTAACACACCCTTTGTTTACCAAGTAATCCTAACAAAGCCCAGTCTCAGCCTCCTCCGTAAAGAGATAACTGCCAAGAGCAGAGAACTGAGGTATTCCACAGTGCCTTGTCAGACGGCTCCCAAGTGGAATTTTATTTTGAATTTGACAAGGGCCCCATGGCTGTCAGGAGCCAGAGGCTCCTCAGGAAGGAAGGAAGGAAGAACAGTAATCCACTAGCCAAGAGCAGTGATCTAAGCTTCAGCACAAGGCATCCTCCAAATCCCAGTTCCGACGGAAATGCTTTCAAACTATAGACACATAGTTGCTTTGTTGAGGTTATTGCGAATTTTGAAGATTTTCTAGGTGGAAGCAATGCATTTTGGTGACCCGAAGGTCTCAGCTTGTTCTGGTGGGTTTGAGCCTGTATGTTCATTGCTAGAGCCAGCATCTTGGCTGCACACATCCTCAGGCTTATAGGTGCCAGAGGGAGAGAGAGAAGCATCCGCAGCAAGGATTTTAATTCAGCTCTGGTGCCTATGTCACTAAGCAATTCCAGCGGTGCAGGTGGGGAAGAGGACCAAGAGCCACCAGGGGCACCTTCCCTGCTCATGACTATATCACCCCTACCCTTGGCTCGTGTGGTCATTAGTCCACACAGAGCCAGGAAAGTTAGGGATGAAGGACATCTCACATCACGCCCTCTACTTGTGCTCTGACTGGTCATTAGTGCTTTTCTGCTTTTTGAGTTTGCTATGGGGCCTCAAAACGCTCCACAAAACAGCTTCAAAGTAGAGCATGTCTCTTCCAGCTGGAGTCACAGTCCACTAACTTCCTTTAGCATGTCCCGGATGCCCCAGAGACCACTCACGAAATTACTCCTGGAACATGGGCAGAAATCTAAATGGACTTAGCTGCCAAAGACTATGCTGGAACAGGACCACAGAAAGACATCGTTATTGTGTCCATTGTTGTAGATAAATCTTGCCTGTGACAGGGTATGATTAGCAGAGGAGGGGCATAGTCACCCTTGGTAATACATATTCATCCTTCCAAATGCAGCAGAATGTACCCACAAGCAATGTGTGCCATTCACAACATTCTTAGCTCGCTTTTTATTTTCTTGGACCTCTGGAAAATATTAGAAGAATGTTTTGTGATACCTCTGGGGAGAGAGGGCACTTGCCATATGTCCTCGTTCAGGGGGAGCTGAATACTAACTTCATGGAGCAATCTGGTGTTTAGGTTCTGAAGTTTCATACAGTGAGATCCAAGATGGGAACTCATGCAAAACGAACGCAATCCAAGTTAGAAAGAAACAAATTGATTCTGGATGGAGAAATGGGAAATTTCTATTGTGAGAAGACCAGCCCTGTTGGACGAAGACACCAGCCCGATCCAAGGACTAGCTAGGAGAAACAGCACATGCCACCATGTCAGACGTAACAGATGACGGATGCTGGCAAATCACCAGACACCCCACAGCTCAGGGGCATGGCAATCTGCTAGAAATGGAGTTTTCTGCTACAGTGGAAATAAAGCCAAAAAGAGCTAGATTTACTATCAGTAAAAGCATCAATGAAATATAAAATTATAGAAGCACATATGCATTTGCATGCACGCTTCTATCCATTACGATAGGAATGGCTTTCCCTAATTAATTTAGTCTTATTTGTACAGGGCCAAAGGGAAAGTGTGTGATTTGGGCTCAGCTAAGCCAGAGTCTTATGGGAGACTCCTTATTAGAGGCAGTGGAGTAGTGGCTAAAAGTGTGGTTTTTGGAGCTAGGCTTGGACCTATGTCTTGCTAAGTACTTCTTAGCTGACTGACCTTGGGCACTTAACGTGTCCGTGCTTTCTGTGTATGACATGGAGACAACAACACTGATATTATGAAAGTATCATGTTAATTAAATGAAATGTCACAAATTAAGGGCTTCGTAGATAGTTTATGTTCAGCAAAGCGAAGTTGCTCCTGCTTTGGGAGGTGTGAGGCCCAGGGATGCAATGGACATTTTTCATGCTTAGCACAAATGTGCCAAATGGCCAAGCTTTGTGGAGTGGTGGGGGAATGAGAGGGAGAGAGGAGAACCGTGGCTTGGCAGCATGGACTCAGGGATTTTTCAAGCTCCCTATGACTCGTGCCCCTCCTGGATGCACAGTGGCTGCTCAGCTGGGTCTCTGTCACTGTTGGGAATATCCTAGCCTTGCTGACATGTTGGAGTAGAACAAGGTTTGAGATCCACTGCACAAAGGTCGATTAGGAGGGCTCTGCTACCTGAGCTGGGGAAGCATCTTCCAAAGAGCCGCAAGGGGTGCTGGGAGCACACAAGTGCCAAATGAAGAACCCTCATGAGATGTAGGGCTCTGTAGAGACTGCCAGCTTTAATATGGCAGGAACCTGTGTTTCTGAATCAAAGCCCATAGCGGAGGCAAGGTCTAGATCTTCCAGGCCAAAGCCTTCTCGTCTGTCTTCTCTCCTCAGTCGTCCTCTCTGAGTGGAGCTTAGGAGCATGATTCTTAGACGATTAAGAACGGGCAGGGTGTCCAGCCCCACTGCGGGCAGAGAAAGGTGACAAGGAAGTGTGTACACCCCAGGCCAGCCCCCAGAGAGCCAGAGGACACAGTCCCTCAAGGAAAGAGGCTAGTTCCCCCGACTTTTCAATATTCTGTCCACCAGCCCTGAGGAGAAGCTGCTGGCTGACCAGGTTCCCCAAAGCAAGCAGCTGCCCAGGAAGAGAAACCCAAATGTGACACCGAGTGGAGGGCTTGAGGCCACCGTAGCTGGGTTGTAACTTTATCAGTTGTCACTTCTTCGTCTAGTAGCCACCAGCTAATGTCCTCGATTAGATATCTAGAACCTCAGGATAAACCCTTTCCTTTGGCCCACAGAGTACCGGATTCATTCATTTTAATACGTCTTAACGCATTAAATACCACTTCTGTTGGGGTCAGTACATATGCATTTTAAAGCTTTTCAAAATGAGTGTTGATGCATCTCATCTTATGCTAGTATGCATTACAGACATAAACTCTCACAAGAACTTTCTGACCTCTACAAAATATGTCATAAAAAGTGTGTGAGAAAAACTATTCAATATGGTTTTTAACAACAATAAAAAGGCTTACCTGAAAAGCTGGCAATGTTTCTCTGAGTACATTTTAAAAAATCAAAGTCTTTAATTTATAGATTGTCCCCAGGTATCACTACATTTTTCAAATCTGTTGTTAGATGGGTCTTTCTTTGGCAAAAAATTCTTTTGCATGTGGGGTTGAGACACTAACTTATTCCATATGTACCACAGACTGGAAATAGAGACGCAATCTTGGAAAACATAACGCCAAATGTAACCCTTAAGATTTGATGCAAATGATGTTCTTCTCACCTTTCTACACATTCCTTGACAACAGCAAAATTTCCATCTCCTATTGTTCTTCCCACTTTATATCGTTCTGTTATTGTAGCTGGAATCTGGAAGCCTTCCTCCGACACTTCTGAAAGAATCATTAATACTTTTTTATTGGTAGAAAAGGGAACACAAATGTTGCACAAGGAAACATTTAAAAGTATCATCTAATTGACTGGAACGGATTCAGAATCAATATGTCATTCTCTGTACAGTGAGGCAACTGCCTCCTTCCCTTGCTGACATTGTATATACTCAACAGATTTTACTAAGACAAATGATAAAATAAAAGGAAACGTAAGGGGTCCACTCTCACCTATATAAGAGAAACTTGGGTTTTCTGATGCTGTGGGGATTCTCAGGAGGAAGCTTTGCTCCTTTTACTTCATGCCAATTTGATCAATAGTGTTTACTGAATACCCACTGTGTACAGAAAAATAGCATTCCCATGTATGGCGCAGGAGGCAACTGCAGTTCGCAAGGGACTCTGGGCTGCTTGACATTGTACAAGCATGAAAATTGCCTGCTGTTTGGACAGTTAGCTTTACTACATCCTGAAATGGAAATCTCCGTAAAATTCCTTATGAACTAAGCACTGATGGCCACCCGTCCTCAGTATCAATGAGCAGACTTTAGACAAATGTTCTCACCAGCAACCTGCATAGCAGATGTTGAGTTAAAATTACAATATCTATTATGTCTGTGAATGGAACAGTTTTGTAGTTTCAATTATGTTAGTGCCACTAACACAACACACTTTCCCCCTGAAAATGCATTTTGAAATATTTTGCAAATGCCTAATAATGCTTTAAATATCTAAGGCCATAAAACTAAATAAGCCACAGTTAGGTCAAGTAAATATACTGAATAACCTTTAACATCTTAAGGGTGTAAAAAGCCTTTTATAGCTGGACTCTAAAATGTACATGCTTTAAAGTGATAAATCCCAGCTCTCCCTCAGGCAACCTGAATGCAAAATGTGACGGAACCCTGGTGTGTTTTCTTAATGTACTCCTCTTCCGACCTTTCATCGTATAAACTGAGACTGAACATCTCTCCTCAGAATAAAACTTTAGGGGGTGAATGGGCTTTCTTAGTAGTTTTTGTATTCACACTTGCTCTGTGTTGTTGGAGACTCATAATCAAATGGAGACTGATAATCATTAGATATCTGCATGAGGGCCTTTCTTCTTGATTTATAATGATGCTCAGTTGGCATCAATCTGAATTCTAGAGTGGATGAAATTTCTAGAAAGTATTGAACAAATGTAGGACATTTGCTGCTGCTACTTTTGTCCTTGGCGTTGGTACAGTCTCTTCACCCCTTTACAGGTGACATTTCCCTCTTACCCTGCTAGAAGCCATCTAGGTGGTCTCTAGAATAAAGTGAGGGCTGGAGCCAATCTCCCTAACCCCATCTCACCCCTCTAAAGAAGCCGCAATTTTGCCTCTGTTCGAAGGACTCAGCCAGGGGAGTTTTGTCACTGCAAAGCACCCAGATTTACAAAACAGCTCCCAGATGATACAATCTTAAGGCTTTTTACTATGTGGCTAAGAAAGGAACCCTCCTTGGCTGTTGGGTACAAGTGTGACCCTGCAGGTGGGAAATGGAAGAAGGTACTTCCATCCTGCCTTCTGGTGGGAGCATTCACTGAGTTGAGACACCCATTGAAAGCACATGGCTTGGGATTTTTTTCCCTGACTATTCATAAAAGGTATCTTTTCTCACTTTTGGTTAAGAAGGCCCAACCAGGCCAGGTGCAGTGGCTCATGCCTGTAATCCCAGCACTTTGGGAGGCCAAGGCAGGTGGAACAACTGAGACCAGGAGTTTCAGACCAGCCTAGCCAAGCTGGCAAAATCTCATTTCTACTAAAAACACAAAAATTAGCCAGGCATGGTGGCATATGCCTATAATCCCAGCTACTCAGGAGGCTGAGGCGGGAGAATTGCTTGAACCTGGGAGGTGGAGGTTGCAGTGAGCTGAGATAGAGCCATTGCACTGTAGCCTGAGAGACAGACTGAGACTCCAAAAAAAAAAACCTTAGCCAAAGGTTTAAATCAAGAACCATTTCATTTCATTTAAAAAATACAAAACACATTGAACAAAAGAGACTTCTAGGTGGCTGTTTTTCATATTTCTGGAAGTTCAAAAAATTCTGATGTTGCATTGCAGTCAGAAAATAATTACACAGTAAATCATGTATTTCACTTAATATAACAAAAGCACTTCCCAAAGGGTACTTTTTGGAAAAAAAAAAATTTTAAATCATATCACTTAACACAAATAAGAGAAGCGGATTCCTTAACAGTGGCTTGATGGTATCACTTTTATCTTTTCCAAATATTTCCCTGTAGTTGATTTGAACCTGATAATAGCCTTCAGGAAGGAAATAGGTGTGATTCACAATCTCCATTTCATAGAAGAGGAAGTAAGATGCAGGGAGTTGAAGATGCTTGTCCAAAACAATCCAGTGAGTTAGTGAAAAAATCATTTCTGGAATCCTGATCATTTGACCACATCACAGAGACATTCTGCAGTGAATTAGCTCAAGGATATTTTTGCAATTTCCACCAATTCTTTTTGTAAAACCATATTTTAATGTATTGAATTCACTTAATTTAGGGTACATCTGTGAGACTACAACAGTCAAAAGAATAAACTGTCTTTAAATTTGAATGGCCTTTGTTCACTTAAAGTAACACTAAAAGTGAACAAGATTTGGGAAAACAAAAAGAGCCATGATCCCAGTGATCCCCTTTTATTTCCAAAGCAGGCAATAGCTGGCCTTCTTAGTATACATATGCCCTCAGAGGATGGGAAATGTCTCCAAAATGGGCCAACTTCCCCTTCCCATTCTCACAGAGCAGATACCAATCCCTGGTGGGCACTATATTCAACCCTATCCCCTTGTGATTGACCCTCAGGAGCTGCTCAGCCTCGTCCACGTCATTCTGCTTGAGAAGCTACAGTTTTTTGGAGTAAATTTAGCCAACCCATCCTCTGCCTCCTCAGATACCAAGTCCCAAGCTCATCACCTTCTCCAGGGCCGTCGTTCTCATCCATCGAGCTGCAGACTTTGGTGGATGCAAGTGAAGTAGAGGAGCCGCCATGCTGAGAGCTCTGTAGGGGAACAGAAACCGGTAATTCAAAAACTGGGTCAGAATGCCTGAGTTTCCAGGGGCCGTGCCCAGCTCGGAATCTCAGGAGAAATCTTTGCCCGTGCTAGGGAGGATTTGATCTTAACACTTGGAAAAAGACGTCTTCAGCATATTCAACTGGGACCACATCTCCCTCTCTCCCTACTAACCAATAATAGACTGTGATAACAGGATCAAGCTGGTTATTGTGAAATTGAATGTTCCATGACTTCTTATTCCTTTTGCTCAAAATCAGGGTCCTTTAGCTCACTCTTTGGGTTTGGAAGAGTTCAAGCATCTCACCTGACTCTTTCACAGTCTCTCGGCAAATGGCCGTCAAATGTGGTACCATTCTGATCCCATTCACTATTTTTTCTATTTTTCCAATAGAAAACATTTCTCTTCAGTTTGTTTTTATAAAATATCCTAAAAAAAAAAATTAAATGCTCCACCTTACCACAACTTTAGGAGAAAGGTTAAAGAGTGGTGTTGTCATTTCTATTTTGAGATCAAAACATAAGCACTGAGTAGGTTATTGGTTTGTTAAATGTTACATAATAAGTCTGAAGTAAAGACAAGAATAAAAGCCTAGGCCTTATAGTTCTGTTTGATTTTGACCCAAGACCCATGAAAGCAAACAGGGTAACAACTATATGAGAGAGCTCAGAGGACAAAACAGTACCAAATATTTAATATTATGAGTGGCTATGGGACAGTACTTTAACAATGAATGTTTCCATCTCTGCATCTATTTCCTGAGAAAACAATTTGCACATTTCAATGCTATTTCTAAATAGTGAACACAGCTTGTCCTAAAAGATCTTCCTTCTGTTTCCCTGGGTTTATCCACTTGGTTGGTTGGCCTGATGGGAGCAGGAGGCGGTGAGGGGGCGGGCGGCATTGGCTCATGGTGCCGGCTGTCTGTGGAGCAGAGAGAAGGGAAAGAGCATCTGTAGTTGAATTAATAATGAAGAGGTGGCAAGAAGCAAAGCTGACCTGTTTTTCCTCTGCTTACCTGTTTCCCTTCAACCTCCTCCCCAACCCATTCAGCCTTAAAGTATGTACAAAGTAGGAGGAAAGACAGGCTTGACGTAATTTCATTATGGTCTATAGTATCCTGCATGGGAGATTCCAAGATTTTAGTTTTCATTAAAAAGATTAATATAGTTGGGGAAATGCTGCCTAAGTCACCACAGAGCCATCTAAGTCAAACATCACAGAACTTTTTCTTGGGTGTGACTTAGATAAGCATGTCCCATTGGTCAAGTTCATCAAAGCTCACAGTTGACACCATTTGGATGAAAGTTAATGTAATAGCAATAGCACATCTGCTTTCTTAAAGAACAGGCTAAAAGTTTAGAGATGACTCTCGTATACCCCTGGATACCACACAGTTTGTGTCATGTGCCCATTGTTTCCAATATTATAAAAATCCCCCCTCAGCAAGCCTGGTGACTTGAGCTGTTTATCTATCTTTTGTAACCAGCAGCACACATTTGTCATGTCAGGCTAGAAAAACGGATTAAGAGTGTTACCTTGACACAGAGTTTTTCTTAGTGTGACACTATGTGCCCATAATCCACTCTGTTGAAGAGACTATAAATGTAGGAGCTTCTAAGTCATGCTTTGCTGACTTTTATGGATGAACGTCTTTTTGTGAAAACCTAGTATTTATAATATTGCGGTATGAGGCTGAGACGAGGCAGATTTATTATGTCAATAACCCAAGAAAATAAACATAACCACATTCGAGGGGTAGGTGTGTGTTTTCCAGAACAGTGAGATCCTTCATCCTCTGGGTCATTGTTTTTGCTGCAGACATAATGGCGTTCTAAACAGAAAAGCACTAAGTAAATGCCTACAATGTAGACCTTCCCTTCTGGGCTTTCTGGTCCTTGAATTTCTTCCAGCAGCAACACAAATGGTACTTCATAATGGAGACACATGGTGTGGTTTAGGCTGGCAGGTGCCGCCTTGTCACGTGGTGTTTTAAATTTAGAATACAAAGACACATTCTTTCACCAAATTAATAGACTAGTAGCATGTTTCCTAGCAAAAATGTTCACAATTTAGACACTCAATTCCAAAAGCTTGTTCTTTTAGTAAGAACATCAGGTACTTGATACAGAGCTCTGACCCATAGTACATGAAAACATCTTTTAAACTGTAACATTCTATAAACTTGTGGGCTATTATTCACTCAATGCTTTATCAACTAATGAATTGGATTTAACAGTGCCACCAAATGGTCGATCCCTGAATGCTTGTCACAATGCCAGCTGGGTTTTCTCTGCTTTCTGAACAAAAACCTCTCAAGGATTTTAGGCTCTGGTAGAAAAAAAAAAAAAAGGGGGGGGAAGTAGGGTTAACACAAGTTGCTTATGTTTGTAACTGCTTGTTTTCAACGTTATGATTGTATTTTTGTGTTTCTGAAAATGTATCCCGAGTCATTTCAATTTTCTGCTGCTTGAGAGTAACAGATGATGGGCAGTTAAGAGAAAAATGTACTCACGGACACACAGAGTTCCCTGAAAATGTAAAGCTTTCATTTTATTTGTTATGCTCAAAGAGAGTAAAATCAATGTATTAAACTTCTAATAGTGTTATCTCTTTTTTCCCAAAGAAGTAAGATAGTTAATACTAAATACTTTTCCAAGATAGTGACCATTCATTGATTCCAAGAGTTTGGGGGACTGGGATGGACCTTAAATATTACCTATTCTGCCCCATTTTCACCCAGAGACAAAATGCCCCCTACAGAAACCCTAGTGGGTGGTCAGATGGCCTCTGTCCAAATACTTATAGTACTGAACATACTATTTCCTGAGGCAGCCCTTCATCATTAATAGGAGGCAAAATAAAGGAAGTTCTTCTGTAAGTTATGTTGAAATTATGTCCTTCTACATTTTCCATTTATTGGTCTTATCTCTGATTTCCAGAGTTGCCCAGTACGGGTCTAATCCACTTTTCACATGACAGTGCTTTCAGGTGTTTGAAAATAGCTACTGGTCTCCATCCGTGTCTTCCCAGCACTTTGGGAGGCTGGGGCAGGAGGCTCGCTTGAGTCCATAAGTTCAAGACTACCCTGGGCCACACAGTGAAAAAAAACCCTGGTGCTTAAAAGTCTCTACCAAAAAAAACCCTGGTGCTTAAAAGTGAATGCAATATTCTGGGTGTGCTCTGACTAGCACAAAGCAGAGAAGGATAGAGTTTTCTTTCTCGTGAATAGAACATTAATTAACTTCAAGATCTTATTGGCTTATGTGGATAAGGCCATAGCATTTCACCTTTACAATGAGCCCACAGCTATGTCAGGTCTCCCTGGTGTGTGTTTGAAAGGTTGTCTTGGACCAAGTCCAGAACTTCACATTTCCCCACATTAAATGTCATCTTTATTACATTAGTATCCTCCCAGCCTGTTATCTTTTAGATTCTGATCTGGTCTCCTAATGTTTTTGCTCTGTCTCCCAGTTGAAGCCATTCCAGTAATCAGCATGGCTCTTTGGGTAATCCACCAATTATTTACTAATCCACCTAAATATACTAACTTAGACCCTGCTGGAATATTTCTATTATTATCCATAAGTCCAACAGAAGGATTTCGAACACAGTAAAGGCAAAATGTGTAAGTGCTTGCTCTTTAGAATTAACTTAATGAGATCAACCAGCCTTTCTTTACAACCAACAGAAGCTGAAAAGCCCACCTATATTTTTTTGTTGCTTATAAATGAAATAAATTTACCTTTTTGGTTTTTCCGAGCAGATAAATCATTTTATAGTCCACATGCCAACAAGATTTTATGTTTGCTTCAATTTGCTAATTTCAAGGCATCTGGGTGTACAGTACAAAATGTACAGTTATTTCAGAATTTAGGGCAATTAGCTGCTCTGAGAAATGTTGTGACATTTGAAATGTCATCACCCCCTCCCCCCCAAGCAGATTTAATGGGAACCATTTGGAAAGGTTGCTGGCACCTGGATGCTTTTATGGCACACCTTCATAAAAGCACTGCCCTAAGTAAGAACACATCCTAAGTGTAACTATTGAGCTTGGGATCATATAACAGATGGAGAACATATCACATTTTTTGAAGTAAGCGAGAAAGCTGACATGACAACTCTAACCACATTTTATCAAGATGTATCTGATGACGATGTAGTGGAAAACAGTTCACTTTAAATGGTGTGAGTTACTCTTGCCATTTGTATTAACATTGTCACTCAGCTGGGGTCCACGCTGCATGAAGATTTTGAAAATATCTAATTGAGAGAATTGATCTAATCAAGGTAGAAAAATCTCACCACACTTTAGCTTTGGCTGGATAATTGCACCATTTCCACTTCACATTTTATCTTGGCATACAATTATTACCTTATTGAGTTGATACTGACTTGAAAAATGGCTAAAAATAATATAGAAATCAAGTAATCACTGGCATATGATTTCTGAATCAATCTTATAAAGGAAACACAAGCAATACATTTTTAACAAACTCAAATAGTTGTCTTGGTGATCTTGACTTTAGATCCACAGAAGCTCTAAAGATGACCTCTAACAAAATTAAATAATAATCTTGGTGAAGAGAGCTTGAAACTCACAGGATTCTATATGATATAGAAAAGCCATCCATTTATTTGTTTCCCAAGTGGGTATAGAACAATAAGTTGAAGGCATCACTCTGCAATTACTAATAAGGCTCCACTATTTGAAACAAGGCACAAAGGAACTGCTTTTTCCAAATTCCTTTGTCTGCACTCTTCACAGTGGTACGTTCAGCCTAAATAAAGTTTATGGCACAGATAAGCATGAGCATAAGTAAGAATGAATACTGAAAAATGTAAAACTTTATCATAAAGATTTGGATAAATTTTTCAAAAGTCTAGAGAACTGTTACTCACGAAGTTGGTTTACCGAAAGGAGGCGAAAATGCAAATGGAAACAATGGTGTTACGGCTATGTTAGTGAAACCACGAGAGCCAAGATTTCAAAGACAAATGCATTTAGTTACAACTAGGTCTATACCGTTTGTTGTATTGGGTAGTTTTTCTGGCCTCAATTGTCCAGTCACTATGCTCATATAAGCCAAGATCTATAAACTGATAATCTGAACCATTTGTCCCAAGGAGACTGTGCCATTTGGTGGCCACATGCCTCCTCTCATGAGTTACACCCTTCATGAAATCGTAGTTTGGAAGCAGCCCAGGAAGTCATCTACTGTATTTCCTCTGGATAGAATAATTCCCTCCATGATTTACTCCTCAAATGGGATTCCCAACCTATAATGAAGGGAGCTCACTACTCTTCTAGGCACCTGCTACATTTTATGCTAAACTCTGGTTGTATTAAGAAACTGTAACTACAATTTGAAATATTTATAAATTTGGAAACATTCCTTCCAATGATTATTGCTACAGACACTGATTACATTTTGCTGTGATCATTGCTGTGGACATTCATCAAGGAAATAATACAGAGAACCAATTAAAGCAAATGTAATTTGAAGATTAAAGTAAAACTAGTGAAAATGTTAGATTTAAAACCAGAATTTGGAACTTATATTGTAATTGTAATACTAAATATTTTTTTCCTCTGGGCGCAGTGGCTCACACCTGTAATCCCAGCACTTTGGGAAGCTAAGGTGGGAGGATCACTTGAGGTCAGGAGTTCAAGAGCAGCCTGGCCAACATGGCGAAACCCTGTTTCTACTAAAAATACAAAAATTAGTTGCGCATGGTGGTACACACCTGTAATTCTAGCTACTCAGGATTCTGAGGCACAAGAACCACTTGAACCCAGAAGGCGGAGGTTGCAGTGAGCCAAGATCACACCACTGCACTCCAGCCTTAGCGACAGGGCAAAACTCTGTCTCAAAAATATATATATATATTTTTTCTAGCTCAGTCAGCAGAATTTCCTATCCTCTTTAACATCCTTTTCTATCCTCCTTTCATAAATGAAATATATTATGATTTTTGTTCTGAATTACAGAGTCAAGTATTTTATTATCATTATTTTAATTAACTTTATTTCTAAAACTATATATCCAGTGATTTTAAAAGAAATAGCTTGTAAAAATACACACACAGACATGCTCACATACACATGCACATTTTTTCCCTGCAAATTAGATCACCTTGGGAAAAATGCCTTCAAGCCTAGGAGACCACTGGTGGTTTTAAAAATGCATGTTAATTTCTTCTTTTCAATGAGTTATCAATATGTCTGACAAATTCATCCTTTAAGGCAACCCTGAAAGGAAGGTAGAGTCCTGATTTTAATGCAACTACCTGAAACAGAATTCTTCATCAGATAATCTTATTTTGGTATTACTGTCAGTATTTTATACTTCAGATGCTATGTGGTACCATTCTGTAGTCTCTCAAATATCACTTGTTGATGCTAATTACAACAGAAGAATGCCATACACGTGATTGTGAAGGTCACCCTTATCCCACACGTGGTCATTTCAATTTCAGTGTCTACTTATCAAGTTTTCTGAAAGAAACTCACTGAACAACATAGGCAGTTTTTCCTGTTTATTATATAGTTATTCTAAGGTGGTAAGTGTCACAAAGTTAACTTCAAGAGGAATAACATGGTCCAGTGTGAAACACAAGGTACAACATTTTACAATGAAACCACAGCACAAAGTAATTGAACTTTCAAAATTGGGTAGTTCAATGAAACATTTTGTCAACGCTTCGCTCTATAAAGCTCTGCTGATGGCCTCAGTTGATGGATTTAAAAAATATATTGCTGTGTCAAACGTTTTAACACCAAATGCTTTTTTAAAGAGAATACACATCCAGTCAACTGAGACTGTGAGCAGAAAGTATGTAACTTCTTTATAAAAATGTTATCCAAATTCACAACATTCATAATATATTTCAAAGTAAAGAGTTCTTAGAAAAAATAAACTCAATTCCTTGCTTACTGATGAGTATCAACTCCTCAAAAACACATCACAAGAAAGTTAACTTTCATACTTCTTTGCCTATAACCTTTAGATATCTACTACCCTGGCTTCAAAAACATTTTGTGGCCATATATAATACAAACATTCATGTATTACATGCATCATTTATACTATTTTGGAATTTATCCATCATCTTTACTAAAATGAACCATATTTTAAAGACATCATATGTCATGCACCCTTAAAAATTATAGTGAGGGCCTCTGATTTCCTCTTTTTTCCACATGCGTAACAGGCACAAGATTACAAATATTTTTCAACTGACAGTACAACACACTATATCAGGCAATTGGTAGACTGAATTCAATATATCTCTAATTTCCACACTATGCCTCTGTGGGATATTTCAATCAAGGCAGTTGTCACTAACATGCACAAATAGAGATGCTAGCAAGGCTAATGCAAATATGCATAAATGAGCAAATGTATGCATATATAGTAAATTCATCCAATTAACATTTTCAAGTGTGTATATATTTATGTAGATATATACACACATACAGCAAGTATATTCAAAATTTGTCAACAGGTTAGAGTTTTGAAAGAACATCAAGGATCGCCTTACAGGTTATCTGGCTTTGTTATTAAACTTACTTCATATCAAATATACTCTGGATTCTCTTCTATTTATGTTCCAACATTATACTTGACAATCTGCAACTGTATCAGTGTTTCATTTTTTTAGTGTATACTGACTGACAACCACTACAAGTCATCCATAAAACACACAACAGAAAAAAGTCAGTCATAGTATTCAATCTTGTTAATAATTGAACACAAAGATAAATCAATATAAACATTAATGTTACTTATATTTAATAGTTAACACAATGTTGGATTTGGCTGAATTTCAATTTTTTTGATAAATCAGTACATCTGAATATTTGGAATCATTTGCCATACTAGTTGAGCAAATTGCTTTTTAACTTAAACATGCCCCAACTAATATGTCACAGAGTAACACTTTATGACATGAAGATTTTATGTATAATTCCACAAGAGCCAGTCACTTATAAGGCTGTATCACAAATACTATACTTTACTATTGATGGTTTATACACATACACAGATACTTACAGAAGCATACCCACATACACACCAAGCCTGGCAAATTTATATAAACACCCAAACACCTGTATAGATATATGGCCACATATGAAAAATTTAGCAGTCCAAGAATTAAAATATGTGGAATTTTCAGGAATATTATTCTATATCTTCATTTACTTCCATTAAGAAATCTGACTTGCACACTTCATTGTTTTTAAGTGAAAGAAAGAAAGAAAGAAAGAAAGAAAGAAAGAAAGAAAGAAAGAAAGAAAGAAAGAAAGAAAGAAAGAAAGAAAGAAAAAGAAAGAAAAAGAGTCCAATCATGTACAGATCTTCAGGACATGTGTTGGAAATTCCACAGCTGGTTATGTAGGGTACATATATAGTACATTAGTGCTGGTTCAAATGGTTTTAGAAAATGTTTTTTGGGTTCTTAATATTTAGATGAGTCAATATATGTGCACAGGGATGTACACAGATGAGAGAACCTGACACTTCTTAAAATTCTATGGCAGTACGGAAACAGTGTAGATTTTCCCCCCTGCCTAGATGATTAAACAAGACAAAAACACACCATGTGGCTTTCAGAACTATAGTCTTTTGAGTTCACACTGAACTTCACACTTTATATATTTTTAAGTTTTGCACCTCTAAAATGCTGAAAGCAGGGAAATATTCCTAATATCTTTTTCTACAATGTCTACGTCTAAGAAAGAAGTGAGAGCAAGTGAGAAAGTATCGAACTTTGAACTACAGCACGATGTCTTCAGAGCACATTTAGGATTATCATTAGGACAAAACTGCATGGCTATTGCTGAAGCGCTCCCTGCTCAGTAGAACAATTTAAAAATTCACTGCCGAATTTTTTTATAAAGAATTCTATAAGTAAGTCAATCATAAGTGCCTATAAATCACCAATTCTGTTCCACCAATGAACTGAAAACTTCTGGTTTGTTGCTAAGAATTTTTGATTTCTGCTTTAGTTTAATAGAATTATGTTTTGCATAAAAAGAGATCTCAAAGACTATAAATGGTGTGCTGTTTCAATCTCTGAGGGACTTTACTTTCAAAAAATAAATGATATATATAGCCCCTGAACAGTCCTTTAATAGAAGTCATATGTTCAAGAGATTAAATGCTGTGGAAAGCACTTCCCTTGGAACTGCTTGAATGGAAAGTTGGCCATGATATCTATCGGCAATTAGTACAAGTTCAGTTTCTTTTTGCCCTGTCTAAACAAAGCCATGGGTTCTATATCAATTGGCAATATCTACCACTTAGAACAAACAGCATTTATTGGACCTTTCTAGCAGTAGTTGTCCATAAGATTGACAGTGCAGGGAAGTTAAAATTATTAGAATTTATTTTTGTTCTCAACCATCTGACCCCACCAGATTTAAAGTAACTGTTCCATTGCTTTCTTTGCATTTTTGGCAATTTAGTCAAATACATACTAATCTTTTATGGACTCAACTGTATTAAGTAATGCATTTTACAAAGACATAACTAAAACAGACACCAGCATAGGCAACCTCACAGATGTTTACTGTTTCAGCTAAAACAAAGCAGCCTTTTGATCTCAGCAGGAGTCTCTGGTCATTTCTATTGGAAACAGTTTTAAAACCTGAAGCCTGGAACAGGTATTATTATGAACTGTTCTTTCAAGATGGAATGGTTCAGTTTGCAGCTCTTGAATAACCTGCCAGAGAAATGTCTTTCTCTCCAACAGACAGCATAATGAGACACTAATTATTATAGGGCTAAGTTTTCAAACGCTATTAGATTGCCTGGATGTTTTTTCTTCTTCTTCTTCTTTTGGTTGGAATATTTTATTCACTTGTAAAGTGAGATGGTAACATATGTAACTATAAACCAGATGGTAAAATTTGCTAGTGGAACAATTTATCAGGGAGATAAATCAATAACATTTAAAACAGCGTGTGACAACTGAATTTCTCTCCATCTTGAATCAAACATTTGAAAATTGTTTTCAAGTAAAATTTGAAAAAAAATCATGTAAAAGCCTCGAAATGGCATCAAACATTTTTAATTTGTCACCTACTGAGATATGTCAAGCCTGGAGAATATCAAAACCATGCTTCACAAGTCTTAAATTGTTAGTGTTTGAACTAGTAAAAGTAAATGACCACTAGGATATGGCTTAAATACAATAAACTATACATATTAAATTAATTTTTAACATTCAGACTTAAAATAATTATTTTATGTTTAAGCAAAGCTAACCATAAATTTTAAAAATAGAGGACTAGAAGAGCAGAATTAGTAGGTTAATGTTTAACAATGGGTTATAATCATAGACTTAATTGGTTTAACACAAAAGGAGTTTTGCATATGAAAATTTCCAAAACACCAGCAAGATTGAGAATTTTTCAGAGTGGAGATTTGGATACTCTAGGCCTGATTTATACAGCACCATTTAAGTGAATCTTGCTTTTCAAATGGATTTCCTGGAAAAAGTCCAGATACAATTTTGTTTAGGTCTGTATGAAAAAAAAAATTCCCAGCTTTAGTTTTTACACATTTAAAAAATTATGTATATGATTGTAAGAAAAAATTATACAATCTATAGCAATGCCATTGGCCAAGTTCTTCATGTTGGCATATAGCTTAAGCTAAATTTATACTGTTTCTACTAAAATAACTTTAAAAAATAAAAAGGACTTGACAACAAAAACAAGGAAAGTTCCTAACGCCTAATTTTAGAGTCTTTATGAGATGTGTCCTTGTCATAATTTTTCTTTTTCTCTCAGATATACTAACCCACAAAACAACAAGTAGCTTTTTCTACTGTCTAGGGAGAAAAAAATCTACCCAAGCATTTTTATTATTTTGCAATAAAAATACCTCTAAAAACCAGCAATTCAAATTTTAAAAAACAACATAACCTTAAGAAAAAATATGCCTGCTAGTGCCATTTTAATATGCTTTACAGAAAGTACAGAAAAATTATATCTCTATGCCTACTTATAATTAAGAAGAAAACTCCATCTACAGAAATTCTGGCTCTATATTGCCACACAATTAGTGTGTTCTTGTACTCAATATTAGGTCCATAAATGAAATTCATCTAGAGCCAGGCGCCGCACAAAAATCCCAGCATTTTGTGTTCAGACTCTCCCCAATCAAATCAATATGGGAGATATTTTTAAAAGTCTCTCAATTTCAAGGTTGAACATCATGAATACAAAATGCCTACATATTTACTTTCATATGATTTGGTCTTTTATCATTTCAAGGTATGCAAAACTCTTTTGTGTATTTTGCTGTTAGACTTTTGCTTAGGAAATGTGAAACCTTCACCCAATCACAAACCATATACATTGCTCCATTGTTTCTTTTACACTGAGTCTCCTACTGAATCCAAGTCATCCGAAGAGAGGGGGCGGTACAGGTCCTGCAAGATGAAGGGCGGTATAGATTCGTTTACTCAACTTTCTTGGGTGCCCTGTGGCTCTCATGGGAGCAACACTGAATGGGCACCCCCGGTTTCTAATATTATTGACCTTTTCAAGTCACCAACTTGGAGTAGGAGGAAAGATAATAATAGAGAAACCATCTAAAAAACAAAATGGTGCTGGTTTCACCTTATTGGCAAGAAAACGCCTCTTGGTCTTCTCCTAATCTTTCCCCTTCCTTGATGCCCGTTGAGTTGCATAGCCCCTGAGGTGTGTGAAGGTCACCTCCACTACTGTGTGACTAGGCAATTCTTCCTTGACCATTTCCTTCCCATTCTTGGTAGAAAAGGAACATGCTTACCTCAAGATAAAATAATTTATAAGGAGGCGCAGATGGCATTCAGCAAATTCTGGTTCCAGAGCAGCAACTCAAATGTTGTAGTTGCATGTAGCATAAAACCCAAAAAAGCATTGCTTTCTCAAAATATTATGTTTGGACAACAGAAAGAGTGCAAAATTAACCCACTTCACCCCAAATCCCTTCCCAATGTTCTTTCCCTGTTCTCCAACAGACCACTCACTCATCACCTCCTCTCTCTTTTCCCCCCTCCCCTTCCTGCTACTAGATCTCGGTTGGTAGCCAGGCAACCAGCTCAGATCTGCAGACAGCGTCTAGAGTTGGCTTTTCTCCTGTTTTGTACCACCCACTCCTCACATCATCTGACTGATCAGATAATCTACAAAAGTCAGTGATGTGGGAGTATAATGGGGAGCTTCATTCAGCCTACATAACACAACACATTTCTTCCTGATGGATTAAGAAATGGGACCAAAAAAGTTCATGAGTGGGAAAAGAGTCTCCAGGCTCTGCTTCTGTGACCAGTCAAACGCCTGTAGACAGCAACTTAAATAACTCTGCTTCGGAAAAATAGGTTACTTGGTACATTGCCACGAATATGCTTATGAAGAGAAATGTCTGGCATGCAGGTTTTTCATTGTATAAGACTATTCCAAAATGTCAAGAGAGGTAACATAAAAATGTGATTTTAACAGAAGAAAAAAAGCGAATTAAATTTTGTAACTAATATAAGTAAAAACTAGATTTTCTTATTTGTAAAGAAACCAGTCAAATGTATCAACCTTCCTTCTGAAAAAACACCTCATGCTCCTGTATTTTTAAAATGGGGGCAAGGTGTGTGCGCATGCATGTGTGTGTGCGTGTGTGTGTTGGGGTGGGGGTAGTCAACTCATTTTCTTGGCCATGTTGCTAGGCAACACAGAAGGAAAAAATAGAAGTAGCTACTGTTTTCCAATCTGCAGTAAAAAGAGTTAATTTATTCTTTGAAGTGTCTTCTTTTAGCACATGCCATCTTTCACTTATGTCAGTATTTCCTGCATAGGAGTATAGCCAAACATTTGAGAAGACCATTAATCAAATCTGAAACAGGATCAGTTTTTAGGGATCTTCTAGGCCCATTTTAACTGGGAGGGATTATTTGATGCAGTTGCCTACATGCCAAGATGAAAGCTCCTCTGGCTAAAGCAGCTGGGAATGCCTTCATACACTGACACAGCACATGGATGGGGATGTTCATTTATGGCCCAAATTCAAAAGCTTGGATGTGGAACCATCCTAGAATATATCCAGTGCCCTGCCTCACAACATGTGCTCAATAAGTGTTTTCAGATGGTATAAACCCTTTGTCCTCCTAAAACAAATGGGATTTTTTTTTCTCCCAAGTATGGTGTTTGCACTGATCATTTAAATGGTAAAATGAAGAATCTATAAGACAGCCATATCTTATAATCATTCCCCAAGTGCAGGAAATGTTAATTATATAAGCCAATAGCCACAGAGCTGAATGGAAATTTTCTGCCTCAATTGGACAAAATCATACTAAAGTGGAAATACAGAAAGCAGAAGAAGCGAATTCTAGCCCCATTCTGCCAAGAAAGGGATATCGGAGCATAGCTTTACATCCCTACGATGGAGGTCTCCTCAATAAACGAGCAGGGAGAAAAGCTCCCATCAGCAGTGGGAATTCCCAATCACTCTTAATCTCAACAACTAAGCATAAATGACACCAATAAATCCTTAATCTGAGTTCAATTAGCTCAAAGTATAAAGAGGGATTTCTATGCTAGGTGTACTCTAGAAAGCATACACTCTAAGAGAGAGAATGTTCTCAGAAGAGGGCCCTTTCTGCTCTGTATCTAATGGTGGTCCCCATAGATTGATGCCTCACTGGGTGATGTTTACAAGAAAAGAATGACTGACCAGCTCTTCCTCCACTCAAGTACAGGCCTTTAGGAGAGTAAATAAATTTGGCCAATTCTTTGAGTTGTTCCGCGAATGATTCCAACACCTTAAAATTCCAAATTAGACTGTGGCCAAGAAAAAAACCATAGTGAAAACACTCAAATGGAAGTAGAACAGAAGTATTGGACTTTCTATCTGGAAAGAGCCTCCTCATTTTGCTTTGTGTTTCCAACGGAGACCCAGAAAAGATAAGAGGCTTATCTAAGATACCATGGCCATTTAGTGGACAAGCTGGCGTCAGATCCCAGGCTTCATCAAACACTCAAAACAAGCTCCACCTGATGCCAGGTGAATCAGTGGAGAAAGATAACCAAACTTGATATTTGGTGCAATAGGCTCCAAAGGAGCTAGGGACCAAATGAATCTCCCTGCCCCACACTCTTAGATGTCTGGCAGCCTAAAGACACAACCTGTGCAGAAATCTTGAAGAGAGGGCCTTCCATCCTGGATGACACCTAATTTTATGGAACTCAGAAGTTTTATTTTAAAACACATATTAAAAGAAACCAAACTCAAGAATGTAGCATTTGAGTGCAGTAGACTGCAAGGAGTCCTCGCTTATTAAAGTGTTCGGCGAACACCATCATGAAACCTCCTAGGAGCGTACATTCCCCCGACCTCACATCTGAAATCAGGACCATAAAGGGCCTTCCGTTTTTGGCATTGTACCTCCCCTTTTGCCTCCTTCCCACTACTTTTATTTTTGCCTTGGTATTACTGGAAAAGACAAACAGTACAGGTTGTGACAGGATAAGAACAGTAGTCTCTCCATCCTGAGAGAAGTGCTCTCACCCTCTTCCTTAGCATGGACAAGCTAACAGTTTCCAGTAACTTTTTCACTGTGGTCTCCAAGCTCAGCCAAATTCTCCATAAATGCAAGTAGTGATGAAAAGGTGCTCAATGTGGGTTTCATCCACAAAAGCATGTGTCATAGGTTCCCATCCCCTACCTCACGGACCCTCTGCTGCTCCGGGGCCCCATCTGTACCATAAGCAATTTTCCACCAGGGCCCTCCCCTCCATTCACAGCACTTCTTGTTTCCCTTAATGGTGACATCTAATCAAACTCATCACAACTAAGAAGGCTTATAAACTAGTGCTAATAAAGCCTGTGCAGTCAGAACAAAAACAGGAGTATGTAAAAGTGAAGTAGCAAAGGTGCATTCTTCTGAGTTAAGATTTGGACAAGGTTACAGAGAAGCTAAAAGCCCTGAGTTCTAGCTAAACCACAGCAATAAGCAACTCCCCATTGGTCACCTCCTGTTCTAGCTTAGATGTTACCTAGAGACGAGCAGCACGGTTTTTGCTGGCACCTGTACCACTCTGCACCGAGGCCGAGACAAGTCTGAAACAAGCAGCTTGCTTATTTCCTTACCCTCTGCTTCCGCAGGCTTCCTGGGCTGGTGGGTGATGGGCTTGGCGACTTGCCTGAGCGCGGAGTAGAGAGCTGACTACCAGGGGTTCCATTAACTAGAAATACAAAGAATCACACACAGAGAAAAATGGCATGTTAAATAATTTTCATGACAAATCATCTCCAAGAAATAAACAATTATATAGAGAGCTGTCTATTAGAACTCTAGACACCCTTCCATGTGTACATTGAGGAAGAGCTTTGGAAAGTAGCCTTCAGAGAGTCACAGTTTTGCAAATCCTGTGTTTCACAGAGCAGTAGGTTACAGAATTATTTTTTAAGATGTACCTTTCACAACTTTCCTGATGAATGTATTAATGATGCCTTTAACTGTGCCAGCAGGGACCTTAGGAATGAATGGTCCTGAGGCATTTTCAATGAGGTTCATTCTTAACTCTTCAGTTTAGCTACCTAGTACTCCCCAGCAGGAATAAATATAAGCACAGATCACCAGTGACATGCCAATGATCTGATAAATAGATCACTGTATTTGTATAATTAATAACTCACTTCTAGAAAAATGTCCTGCATCCACCTGTGTCTTGTCCATCCGCCTAGCCTGATTGTGATGGACCTGCCTTGAACTGGACAGTCACTGGCCACAGATGCTGAGAAACTCCTCACAGTTTCTCTTTGCTGCCTTTGAAAAGAAAAACTGCTAACAAGTTCAAATCACTGGAATTCTACCCAATACTCAAGAGTTTTATGCACATTTTCACTAAACTGAACTAAAGCCACAGAACTCAAGTAAGCAATTCTTTTCTCTAAGTAACATCATCTCTAACAACAGAATGAAACACTTAAAGACATGGTTTTATAAAGATGTATCAGGTCGCCTCTATTTTACCTGTAAAAATGACAACATTACAGCCCCACAGTCAGTGAAGTAGAATTAACCAGGAGACACATAGATTCTTGAGGGTGCAAAATAAACGCTTTCCACAAGGGAGAGCAGCAATGCATTTCACTTACCTTCTATGAGTTCTAACATGGACACAGTCTTAGTGTTGGACCTGAATACCAAGGGCAGAATCCCGTCTCAACACTAAGCCAAGCACCCGCGGAAACGGGAATTGGTTGGATGAGTTTAAGGATGGCTAAGGCTGCTCCCAGAGCAGGCTGAATGAGAGGCAGGATTCATCAGCAGATGCCTTTTCTGCGTAAAGCTGACGTCTCCCAAGCAGCAGTGGGAGGTGCAGGTTCTGTCTTAGGCTACATCAAAGGTGTCAATTAAGCCTCTTGCCAACAGCAACCCCCACCCCGACACCACTCCCTCCCGGAAGCCCCGGTGCTGTCAGTACTTTGCACTGAATCATAATGAAGTGGCCCTGGGGGCAAGAGATCCAGTGACTCATTTGAAAATCGAAATGACAATAACTCTTCTAAAGCCTGGTGACTACCAGGTAATCCGGAAACCCTCACACAATTCAGTGGCAACGTAGGATGTTTACCGATTTTTCGTATTTGATGTTTTCCCAAAAACTTACAACCCTGGAAAGTGGGAAGTTCCTTGTTTTGTCATCTCCTCCAAAGACCTTAAAAAATGTCACGTACCCCATGCTGCATTAATTTGTAGTTTTGCTTTTGAAATGTATTTGGCAACTCCTAAAAATAGAAGCCTAAAAAGCTATGTATGGTTTTTTTTTTCTCGCAGAGAGAGTGAACTGGAAAGCTAAGAATGCTTTAATTTGCTTGCATGCCACTCTCCTGTCTTTGCTGAGTGAACTTCACGCTCAGACCTCATCACATTAGACTTTCTCAGCCAGTAGCCTCTAAGGAAGGGGCTCAGAAATAGGCAAGGATTAAAGACAAGGGCAGAAGCAGAGCCTACAACCAGTAAGGAAGGGATGTCTTACTGGTTGGCTGGAGAACACATTTTGTGAATATATTTTCTTTGCCCACCCGCATTCTACTGCACATCTTTATGTCATACCTAGAGGCTACATAGATTGGAGAAAAAAATCAGCAAATAGGGAAGCAAACACAGTGTTAACACTTTTTACTTTGAGACTCTGATCTTACCCAGCTAATGGAAAATTAAGAAAGAGAGACAAAGGACTCACAAGAAAACAGTCTCAGGAATACTTTGCTTTAAAAAGCAAAACAAAACAATAAAAGTCTGCACATATTTAGTAAGTATCTATTATATGTGTATCTCAGTTTATTGAAGGCATTTTTATGCACCAGTCAATGCACTTAAACCTTTATATATGCACATATATGCATCTATATGCATCAGCATGTATGTATATTACATCATTTAACTCACACAATAACTCTATAAGATTGGCAGTATCATTTCCACCCATTTTACAGGTGAGGAAATTGAGGCTTACAGATGATGAGTCATTTGACAAACAAATATAGAGCAAAATCTAACCTAGGCGGTTCAAAACCTGCACTCTCACTACTACCTAGCCTTACTGTGTCAGCCCTTTAGCCTACAGGTAAACCAGAGAACTAAGCTAGTAATTACAATAAAGTATTTTGAGAGGGGAAGTGAGGCAGGATAGTCAAGGAAGTGACCATGTTCTTGGGATGCAGCAATGGTGGTGACCTCACAGCCAATACAATAAGCCTTGGCATTCACATTGTAACTGAGCTCATGTAAGCAAAGCTATCTTCAGGAGGGACTGTCCCTTCTCTAGAGCATGTGCATTTTGATGTTAATTGTCATCAAACTGACCCTTTGCTCATTTATAGTAAAAAACACACCCTTGGGTGGAGATTTAAGATGCTAATGAGACATGTGATATATGAACATGCACATACAGCTACAGAGCATGTGCACCCAGAGGACCACCCAGAACATGCTTACTAGTAACACCTCTTCCCATCTCCTTATGAATTATCATGTAAGACTCTCACAAAGGGCGTTTCTCCAGCAATAATCAACACTGCCTCACCCTTACAAGCAGCTCACCCTGAACTCTCTCTCTCTCTCTCAGGGTATACTGTTTATTCTGCATCTAACTTTCAAAATACTCTTTTTCTTTTGCAATGAATGACTCTCTGCTGCATCTCCTTGGCTGTATGTCTCTTGTTTAAATTCTTTTAAACTAAGAAGACAAGAGCCAAGGTATCACAACAGCCATCAACAGAAGTATTGAGTGTTGCAATTGGAATCCTAATAACCAACAGAGTCAGAGTTGGCCTATGCCCTTCATAGAGGGCAGAGGATACCAGGAGTTAGCCTGGTGAAGCAGGGAGTGCACAATGAAGAAAAAGTGTCTTCGGCCCAGGGATCCCCTGTTTCAGGGCTGGATGCAAGAAAGGAGGCCAGTGTGGTGCATTGAAGAGATTTAAATAAGTTAGTACAGCAAGTATGTGGGGTTAGAGGGTGAGGAGTTTCAGGAATGAGATGGAGGCAGGGGTCGCATAGTGAGCAGGGCTTTAAAATTCATGTTAAGGAGTTTGGTTTTTATCCAAAGGGCAATGAGAAGCAAAAACAAAACAAAAACAAAACAAAACAAAACAATAAAAACAAAACCAAAAAAGATTTTAAGCAGGAGTCGCAGGATCAGGCTTGCATTTGAAAATGCTCTCCAGAACTCTTGCCCTGTCAAGAGTGGATTACAGGGAAACAATACTGGATGCAAGGAGAATGGCAAGGTAGGAGAGAGTGGGGCACATTTAAGGGTCCTACGGTAGAGATGCTGACGTGGCTGATCTAGGGTAGTGCCATGGGGTGGCGGTAAATGGAAACATTCCAGAGAAATGTAAGAGGTAAAAACTATAGAACTTGGTAATTGATTGGCTGTAGAAGATTAAGGCCAAAAGGCAGCAGATTAAGGCCAAAAGGCAGCATGTTTGCAAGGACACAGAGAGTTTGGACACTTTGAACGGAAGCACCTTAGGTGACACCAGTTCTGCCATGTAAGTTGATACAATGTTTTCTGTTTTAGATGAAGAAACAGGTTTACTGGGGTAACTTGTCCAAAGACAAAGAGCTGGAAGATGGCAGAGCTAAAAGTAGATTTCATTTAGGTCTTACTCAAAAAACTTCGCACTTTTCCTATGAGTGGCTGGTCCTGGCACCTCAAGGTATGTCCAGAACCCTCCTCGCGTCTGTAGGGTTAAGGATGCCTAGGCTTCTCTCTCTACTGCCGGGACACTTGGATCTGCCTCCTTTAGGTAAGGTTGTTGCAATAGTAAAAGTGGTTTTTGTCATTAAAAGTAAAGCAAAAACTGCAATTACTTTTGCACCAACCTAATAAAACCACTGGGCTCAGTGCTTCTATTTGCATTGCCATCTCTAGAAAAATGAAACTCAAGTGCCAGACAAGTCATTTACAATCAAATGTTTTTGGAACACAACTTGTCTGAACATTGGGAACAGCCTGTATTCTTAGGGTCAGAGCTCTGTTCAGACTCTTCCTCTTGGCCATGCAGAAGAGCATCAGCAACTTCTTAAAATGGTTCTTGACATCCAGAAAGCATTATACACCTTCTTGTTGAATCACTGCTGGGATAAATAATTTTCTTTCATAAATAAGTTTGACACATGTACTGAGTTAACTTGGTTTTTGCTCTGTAATGCCAGAAGTCTCTAAGTGCCAATAACAAGGCTTTGTTACTTATTTAATAGAACTTATTAAAATTCAACTTAAAATGGCATTATTTGTCAGAGGCCCTTATTAAACAATTCTTTATCTTGAATGGGAACAATTAAACTAATATGGTTGTTGTTAAACAGCCAAGCAGGGCTGAACAATTAATTATTTCAATCTCTGAATCCACTAAACTCTGAATTAGTAAAGAATTCATTAGAATCATTGCCTTTACCCAGTTCTGGTCTCCTTTGCTTATATCTGTATAGGCACATTTTCTTATTTTAAAAAATAGGAAATGTCTTCCTTTGCTGTGCTTGTTACCCTTGAAAGAGAAGTGCTCAACTTCAGGATGGATCATTCACTGATACCATGAGGACCAATTAACATTACTGGTCACCAAAGAGCTGTGGAAGAAATCTCACTGCAGAGCTGACTTCTATCCCTCTCGACAGTACATGACCCTCCTTTATTTCAACTCAGCTGTCACCTAAGCCTGCCAGGGATCCAACAGCATATACTGGTCACAGCACATTGTTGAATAATACTCCTCAGGAAGTGTGCAGATCCACTTTTTCCTTCATCATTTCAGACAGGTGAACCCACTCTTGTTCACTAACCGGAGCCACGAGTCCAGGGCTCTAGATATCAACGTATCAGCACACATAGTGTACACTTAATACATGCTAGATTCTTATTGCTCCCTGTCCTCTAGATGCTTATGATTAAATATCAAAGTTACTTTAAACATTCTGGAATTTGGAAATACTTGGCTTAATTTACAAATTTATTGTCCTTTTAAATGACTTTCCACGCATATGTAGGTTAACCCTTCTTTTTGCAGTTGCGTTCCTAAAAGTCTCAGACACCAAGTGAAAGCTGAAATGTTAGTAAGTATCTCAAATTGGTTCTGAAGTCAGAGAAATCTCCAAGTGAGACTAATTAAAAGATGTGCAACTTTTTGGACATGAAATCCACCTTACTGTTTCCCTGTCTTCTTTTAGCTCTTAAGGTGGCTCATTTATTTCTGGTGCTGCACTTGTCAAGATCTGGGGAGCGAATGTGTTTGCATATACGTGTGTGTCCTTGGGTTTGGGGGTGGCGATTCAGGCATGCTGCCAAGGAGATCTGGCTTCCTGCCTTAGACTCTCCTTTACTCCCTAATCATGGTGTAGGCTGTTCATTCCCTAAAATCTCTTTCTCAGTTTTTGTTCCTTGCTTGCAACATTATTGAGAAGAAAAAAAAAAAAAAAATGCAGGGGGTGGGGGGCACATTGGGAATCATTTGAGACCAAGAGAAAAGAGACAACTACCTAACAGAGGGAAGAAGACGCACTTTTTCCCTAACTTTAGCTTCCTGGGTGCTCACCTCATAGGGGAGGTAGAGCTCTGATTCTCTCCATGTCTGTTTTCTCTTCTTGAACTCAGACAATGGGTCCAATTCAAAGAAACCATCTACTGAGAATAAAGGGAAGGAGGGACCCCAGGAACAGAGGAGAGGGAGACAGGGACATGGCTCTGTGAATTAATTTTTTAAATAAATACTTACAAAGGCTCCGAACCTCAGGAAATTTAGGCAACAGCTCCTAGTATTTCTCAATTCATTCGTGCGGTCAACATTTACCCAGGAGTCACCATGAAGTCACAGTCACTGCAGAATGCACAAAGAACCCCTGCTCTCAGAGACCTTGCAACTGAGCAAGGTAGTACAACGTGTCATTGGTGAATCAGCTGCCGCAGTACTGCAGGGCTGGCAAAGACCCTGGACAGCGAGGTGATCCGGGAAAGTGGCAGAGGTCTGCAGGGCCAAACTGGGTGAGTGGGCTTTAGACAGCTGAAGAAACAGAGGAAGACATTCTAGCAAGGCCAAGTGAGAGGAATAAAGGGGTGAGGTGGAAAAGCCCACGCTGGGGACAATTTAAATTTGTTTCTAGGATGGAGCATGGGTCCAGAGAAGAAATGGGAGACAGGACTGGAGAGGAAGATGTCCTCCCCTTGAGAACGAGTCCAGACTTTATTTGACAGACAAGATATGGCAGCAGGTTGGACATTGGTGCCCAGGGCAGATGTAAGATAAAGTGGGAGGATGTCAGCCAGTGATGGCATCACCACAGGGAGAATGGTGACCCACTGAATGTGGACAGGGTGGGGAGAAAAGAGTTGGTGACGATTTGGGGTACAAGAAAAAAAATTTAATTAAACAACAAAAAAAAGACCAACTAGAGTCCTGTGATATAAAATTAGGCAATTTTTGGATCTGATCCCTATCAGCTGGGATCCAAGAACAGGCTATGGTTATGACAGGGGAACTAGGGACCACAAGCACCAAGGGTCAGGGTGGATGGCGGTCCTAGGGCTGATCCCTACCAACCAATTGCTAGAGTAAAGCCTGGAGCCAGCCTGGGAAAGGACCCACGGTGACGCCCAAAAATGATACTCCCAGACCAGGTCCCCCTGCCATCTGGTATTACCCATTCCTTTGTAAGCCGCAGTGGCATCCTCATTGCTGAATGCTATGATCCCCATTCAGTTCTCATGCTACCTGACATCTCAGCATCGAGCATTTCTGCCCCTTCCTTCATCTCAAAACTTTCTGCCCCTTTGACTTCTGTCTCTGTACTCTTACTGTTCTTCCCTGCTTCTGCTGATTGCTCTTAGAAATGCAGACTTACCCCATGGTTCCATTTACATCTTTACAAATCTGTTCTTGAGGCAGCAGGGAGGTACCTTATGTTTCTATTATTCAAATCACTACAATGTACCAGGGTCTCCCAAATATATATTGTTAGCTCAGATCTCCTGACTTAGAACAGTTTTTTATTTCCAGTTGCTTACAAACATTTCCAAATCACCTCACACTCCACATATCTAAAATGAAACTGTCCCTACCTCTCCTCATCCAACAAACCTGCTTCCTATCTCTGATTCCTCTCTCTTCTTCTAGCCTCACATCCAGTTCAATTTCTGGTTTCATTTCCCTTTGAGGTCTCCCCCATTCCCAACGATGCTCTTTCAGTTCTGTCTCGACAATTTCATTCCAGGATGACTACAATGGCCTCATAGAGCCTTCCTGGCCCTTGGCCTTTCGTGTGTAGCAATTTTTTCTACCACCGTGCCACTGTTTCCAAAACTCAACTGCGGTCTTTCATAGTGTGGTGAAAAATTCCCTTTCACTTCGTAATACCTACAACTTATAGCACAAATATACTTCCATGACCCTGTGCAATTGGACCACAACCAATGGGGCTACCACCATCTTTCCAATTCTTTCTTAGAATTATAGCCTGCGTTTTTATTGAACAAGCAACTATTCCCTAACTATGCCATATAGTTTCATGTCTTTGTGCCTTAGCTCACATTGGGAGGGAATGCCCTCCTGGCCCTTTTTTACATCCAAATGTATAGATCCCTTTCTCTTGGAAGAGCTCTCTGATCCTATTAATGAGATCTAACCTGTTTCCTCCAGATCATCACAGCACTTATTACACTATTACAGTTACATGGTATACAGTCAAGTACCACATAACAATGTTTTGGTCAACAATGGACCATAGATCCGATGGTGGTTCCATAAGATTATAATACTGTATTTTCACTGCACCTTTTCTATGTTTACACCTGTTTAGATGTGCAAATGCTTATCACTGGTTACAACTGCTAGAATATTCAGCACAATAACATACTGTATAGGTTTATAGCCCAGGAGCAACAGGCCATACCACATAGCCATGTGTAGCAGGCTACACCATCTAGGTTTGTGTATGCACACTCGAGGATGTTTGCACAATGGCAAAATTGCCTAATAACACATTTCTTGGAAGACATCCCCACCATTAAGGGACACGTGGTTGTACATGTTTCTCTCCCAACTATAATATAAGCAACTTGAAGGCAAGGACTGTGGTTTAATCATCTTTTCATCCTTGGGACCTAATGCATGTCTGGAACACAGTAGATACTCAGGAAATATTTCATTAACATGGGGCATTAACAGTAAGAAATTTATACAAGCAGTTGATGTAGGTTGCTGCCCCCAAGTAGACAGTAAGTCAAGATAATGGTTCAAGGCTTTGAAGAGTATCTTTGGAGGTTCTGCTGGGGTGAGCACTAGGGAGATTTGGTGGGTGCAGAGAAAGGAGAAATGGAAGGAGGGATGAGCCTTACGTGCAGCCAGAAATTCCAAAGACACAAGGGATGACTCACCAACCTCTTGATTTTCTCGATGCATTTTTGCTCTCAACAATTCCCTTGGAGCTCCAAAGCAAAAAAGATTCTCCATAGACTGTATAAGGCTGAATTCTCTACACTAAAGGAAAAGACTGAACTAAAAATTAATAGCTGGCAATCTGCCTTTGAAGGTGTTTGATATAAATCAAAAGAATTTGACAAGCTGGACTAGTAGTGAGCTGATTAAAATTCTCTTCACTTCCCCAGCTTTGATTCTTATCTGCATATGCTGCATAAAATATTTTTATAGAACTGTAAAAAAGTAAAATTTAAATAGCATGAATAAAAAGACTTCAGGATTTCTGGAGTCACACAGAAGTTTTAAGGCTGGGCATTCAGAATGGTGCTTCATCATGGTAGATATTCATGAACTAAGCCATTTGGCTTTTCCTTCTTTCAAATGTTTGCCCTGCATCTCCAGCACCCAACATTGCTGGTCCACTACAGATTCTCAATGTATACTGAATGAATGAATGGTTGTTGCCATGAATGGTTCTAGTCCAGTCTATAAGCTTCTGAAGGGCAAGAAAGTACATTATCTCATATTGGAATTGAAAGGTGTGAGGCACTCATTGGGCCTCAGTTATGTCTGCTATGGGTTCCACAGACAGAGATTCTAAATATAGGATATCATTCTATGATAAAAAGTTGGCTATCTAAATGGAAATAAAAACTCTAAAACAAACAAAAAACTGCATTTTTCTTCTCTGTTTTTTTTTTTTTTTTTTTTAGAATGGGGTCTTGCTCTGGCGTCCAAGCTGGGGTGCAGTGGTGTGACCATGGCTGACTGCAGCCTCAAACTCCTAAGCTCAAGAGATCATGCCACCTCAGCCTCCTAAGTAGCTGGGACCATAGCTGTGCAGCATCACACCCAGTTAGTTTTTAAATTTCTTGTAGACACAGGTCTCAGTATGTTGCCTAGATTGGTCTCAAACTCCTGATTTCAACCAATCCTCCTGCCTAGGCCTCCCAAAGTATTGGGATTAAAGGTATGAGCCATAATGCCTGGCCCCAAAGCTTTCCCAAATCCAAGAAAAGATCAAAATTTTGAAATCTGTAAGTTTTAATGAAAACTGCAGCTATGAAACTTCAAGATAAACACACTTTCCTTGTAAGATTAAGAGAACAATATAAAGCCAACTGAAGTTTTATCGGTGTTTATTAAAACCAAATTAATGCATATTTTATTCTTATTTTTAGAGTTATTTTGTTATAACTTCCCTATGTAGATTAAAAAAAAATTGCTTAAAAGAATTTCACTTTTGCCACTGCACTCCAGCCTGGGTGACAGAGTGAGACCCTGTCTCAAAAATAAAAATCAAGCAGTTTACTTTTAACTTATACATTTTACTAGATCTGTGTTCCAAATATATACACACGTATGAAGAGTCAACCCATATGAAACTCTTTACTTCTTACACATTCTTGTTTCTTTAAGAAGCAACTAGAAGTCATTTTCCAATTTCTTAGTGATTCATCCTCCAGCGTCTCAGCACGCAATTTATCTGGAGGCTCTTTATTCTTTTCGTGTGTTATTAAGGCTTCTGGTTTCTCTTTGCTAGCTCTGTTTGCCTTCTTTCAGCCTTTTCTGTTATGGAGACTAATCATAATTCAACAGGTATGTGAATTATGTTATCTGTGAGGCCTTGACCCCTATGCTTCCTGAGAATAGGGGCATCATTAGTGCCTAGCAAATGCCTGACACTAGTTGGTCTGTAACTGATAGTTCTGAAAGTGTAAATGAACTTTACACTTTAATAAATCACTTTGAACCACTTTTAGTGCAACGAAGATAACTGGGTAAGGGACGAAGGGAGGATTTACAGAGGATTCTCATTCTTGTTCTAATGCTGACTTACAAGGGAGGTTTCTATCCAGCAATGCTATTCATTAGAAAGTTGGGGTAAATCATTCACCTCCTGGAACCCTGGTGCCAAGGGACTAATACTTAGGCTTATGTTGCAAGGTGTTGTGATGCTGTGAATTGCACTCTCAAACCAGGGACTAGCTTAGTTGTTTTCTGGATCAACACTCTAGTAAGTGGAGGTGAAGAAATAGGTATCAAGGACTGCCAGCCTTGTGTGTCCAGAGCACCAGAAGCCCCCGGTGCCAGCCCCGAGTTGCCATTCTGAACTCTGGGACTCAGAGCAAAGCAGTTATCCCAGCCCTGCCACTGTGTTCTTATTTCCACAGAGATAATAATAACTTGCCTTACTTGCTTGCTGTTAGGAAATTAATAGGAGGATCAAAAAAGATTGAAGAAATAAAGGCCGTATGTAAACTATAATGTGTCAGGTAAATATAAGTTAACCATGTTATATTCAAAGCAGCATAGCCTGAAAATTGCATAGATCTTAACTTTGTAATATGCTCCAATTTCTGTATAATATAGGAAACTGAATACTGGAAATAGAAATTTAAACACTGAAGTAGAAATCATTATAAACTTCAGGTTAATGTTTTAGGGGGAAAACAAAGACTTTTTTTTTTTTTTTTTGAGACAGGGTCTCATTCTGTCTTCCACACTGCAGTGCAATTGTGCAATCTCAACTCACTGCAACCTCTGCCTCCCGGGGTCAAGCCATCCTGAGTAGCTGGGACCACAGGAAACACAGGAACCATCGTGCCAGGCTAATTTTTGCATTTTTTTTTTAGAGACCAGGTTTCACTAGCCTGCCTTGGCCTCCCAAAGTGCTGGGATTACAGGCATGAGCCACCACACCTGGTCTAAAGATGCTTTAACATTAAATAAAGTCCCGTAGTAGTTGGGTTTGGGGCAATACCAATATTGATGGAGTATTTAAGTAAAATTCATGTTTGAGTCCATATGATTGATGAAAAACACTAAACAGGCTATTTTAAGAAAATGTGATGCAATCCGTATAGAGATAATTCAACGTGCCTTTCCACTGGTTCCAAGAGCCTTAGTTGAGTAGGGACAGGAGACCGGGGCCAGAGCAGTGGAGGGGCCCCAAGAGAGGGGCTTCCCTGACATCAGCAGCTGCACTTGCCTCCAGGAGAACTGGCAAAGCTGCCGAACTCCTTAACCCCTGGGTCTGGTTCCAGGGAAAGGAGGTGGTCCTGAGGTCACGGGCACAATCCACACATTTGTGACTGGGAGTCGACCGCTCTGTGAAACTCTCTAAATTGGAACCATCCAAAGGAAAGTGGGAACAAGTCGCTCTTGGTAGCAAGTCAGAATCAAGAGATAGTCAGTGCATATAACAAGCTCTTACATAATCAGAAAATGGTTGCATGCTATCTCCTCCAGGTCAAAATGCAGCAAGTTGAAAATTTTAAATGCATAAAAAGCTCACATTAAACAAAATATGATTAGTGTTATATAATTAATTTTGACCCAGAAGTTAAAGACACCTAGAAGTGCTAATTTTTCAAGAACGTGTTAATTTTAGAATGAATTTGGACTCTACTTTCTTTATGAAAATGATACCACTTGGTATGACTTACTTATCACAAATTTCAAGTTAGTGCTGGTCAGTTCAACCAGGTTTCAGCTAGAGTTGAAAAGGACTTCAAGGAAAAAATAGAATGTGGAAATGCTTGTTTGGAGCAACGTGTTGATTTTGAGGCAATGCATCCTACCCATTTTAAACTTCTAAAAGGAATAATTACAAATGTTGGCAGTGACATACAAGTACGTTCTTGAGTTTCCAAAATTACTTTTCAGAAATGAATATAAATTCTTACAATGCTGAATAGTGATTACATTACCAGTTAATTATAAAATGAAATGATTGCCTATATGCATAATTATCTTTTTAAGATTAGACTCATCAGTCCATTCTTTAACATGTACACAAGAATCTGATCCATTCCCCATCTTTACTGACTTAAAGGGAGAAGAAAGGAAGGAAGGAAGGAAGGAAGGAAGGAAGGAAGGAGAAAGAGAGAAAAAGAAAGAAAGAAAGAAAGAAAGAAAGAGAGAAGAAAAAAGAAAAGAAAAGAAAAGAAAAGAAAAGAGAGAGAAAAAAGAACAAACCTAAACCCAGGAGTATCTAACAACCTACAGCTCTTAACAACAAAGCTTCTAAAAATAATGACAATAAAAAATTAAAAGCTGTAGTGCCTATTGATTTTCTTGGAATATCTGTAACATAAAAAACATAAGAATTTGGCTCATCACCCATTATTAGATACATCTTCCCCACATTTTTTTTTTTATTCATCTTATATACTGAGAGGAAGAAGATAGGAAAGGTTAAGTAAAATTTAAGTCAAAGTTGGTTTGGATGGAGAACTAATTTTGTTTTTTAATACTGATGATTTTTAATAGTATTGATATGGTTTCATTAATACAGGCTCTCCTTCTCTTTCACATCCTTGTATGATTGCATTAAGTAGCCAAAATTTTGGGGGCAATATGCTGGCTAGGCTTATGACTTTGTTCTCCTTTATTGCTCCATGGGAGTTCATCCCATAGCCCAGATTTATTTAGTTATTTATATTTTTGTTTTGAGACAGTGTTTCGCTCTGTCGCCCAGGCTAGAGTGTAGTGGCGTGATTTCTGCTCATTGCAACCTCTGCCCCCCAGGGTTCAAGTGATTCTCCTGCTTCAGCCTCCGAGTAGTTGGGATTACAGGTGCCTGCCACCACACCTGGCTAATTTTTGTATTTTTAGTAGAGACAGGGGTTTCACCACATTGGCCAGGCTGGTCTTAAACTCCTGACCTCAAGTGATCCACCCCCATCAACCTCCCAAAGTACTGGGATTACAGGTGTGAGCCACCACACCCGACCCTACAGCCCATATTTAATCAGAGAAAGTGAGAAATGGTCTTTAGTTAAGACTGAACATCCTCCACAGAGCTCAATATTAACCTGGACAGCTGGACAAGCTCAGTTCTTCCAGGGGAGTTTTCCATGCAGCAATTCCAGGATCACTCTGTCATTTTGTGGAGGTCCTCTTCTCTATGTGTGGGTGATATCTCTCCTGAAGAGACACTTTCCCTGATATCCTGGGGAAGGGATCATCTTCAGAAAGAAATTCTCTCTTCTCCCAGGTGACTGACTCTCTGAAGCCAGGCCATTGCAAGGAGGGAGAAAAGGAAGTTGGCATATGGTACTCTCCTTTGTTCATTGCTCTTTTGGTCTACACATCAAGGTACCTAAAGGTCTGCTCTTGGATTGCAAGAACACTGATGGACATTGTCACTTGGAGGCCAAGAGGGAGGTAGAAAGGAAGTCATCTCTGTCATGCCAGTAAATGAAGATGAACAAGTCATATCTTTCCCTCCAGATTATCCAGAGTCAAATGATTTTCTGCATTTACTTCATTTCTGTTTTCCATAACCCACTGCTTCTCAAAGTGTGCATTGGAATCAGCTGGAGGGCTTGGGAAAATCCAAATTGCTGGGCTCCAGCTCCAGAGTTTCTGATTCAGCGGTTCTGGAGAGGGGGCTCAGGGCTTTGTAGTTCTAACAAGTGTTCAGGTGATGGTGATACTGCTAATTTGAGAACCACTGCCCTTACCTGCTGTTTCTCAAAATGTGGGCCATGGACTACCAGATCCTAATCACCTGGAGAACTTGCTGAAACACAGGTTTAGGTCCTTAGTCAGAATCTCAGGGTGTTGGGGGTCAGGATGACAAACTTCGCCAAGTTCCCAAGTGACTCTCATGAACTCTAAGCTTTGAGTCTACTGCCTCATCCTTTAGCAATGCCTCATCTTAGGGCTGCATCCTATTTAGATGAGCAGTGTCATACTAAGGGAGGAGTTCTCAGCTCACCCTTAACTACAGAGGCAAACAAGATGCATCTCAAGTGCCAGCTGTGCTCTGAAACATATTTTCTGACTGGCTAGGATGCAGGCTATGCTGTGGGAAGGAGGCATTGGCAGCCCATCGATGCCACCCTAGGCTGACAGTCAGAGGGGAAGGTGGTCTTTGGAGATCTGTCTAGAGAATAGCAGTAATTGGTAAAACTCCAAGGGGAAGGAGACTCTTAGAGAATCAAGGTGGGTTGGGTGGTCTAGTCGGCCCATGACCTGTAATGGTCTATAATGATCCACCCTATTGAAAGTTCCTTCTTAGGCAGCCTCAGCTGAGAGCTCTTTTCACACTCCCCTTGGCCAATGCTGTTGAGTAAAAGAAGGCCTCCAAGTAGGCCCCAGAGGTCTTTATTCTCATTTATAAGAGCCTCTTGTCTTCATGAAATCAGGTAACAATCACTTTGACATTTGTATCGTTTAATAATTCCCAATCAACAATTTGTGTCATTTAATAAATAATTCCCTTTAATAATGATACAGACCCTTCACCTGAGATAAATGAATAAGAAACTTTCTAACTGACTTCACGTCAGTTTTAAAACAAAAAAGGAGAAGGTAGGGTTGAGGTGCTCATCTTGTGCATACACAGCCTGTCCAACACCAGCACTAGAACCCACTGAGAGGCAGGCTCAGGCCAAGGTCACTGCAGCAATCCCTGCTCCACCCTCTCAATCTCACTACCTTTAGCTCCAGAGCCATGAAAGGAAACTGAGGGCTAAAAGTGTGTTTAACAAAGGTTCAGCGAATACAAATGGGAAACTCTTCATAGGCCAGTCTCAGGTAGGATAAATGCTTTAATAGAGACTTCCAGAATCTGAAAGATTAACTTCGGTGATAGAAATGATACAAGATGGTAACGTTCTTCTATTTGTGGGCAAATCTGGGTTTCCTGAGTCTTCACTAAGCACATATTTTGAAGCTCAATGCTTTTTCTTGCAGCCAATATGCTAGACTCCAGCAAATCTGTTCAACCGCTCTAACATGTTCTAAAATTATAAACCGGAACCTATACTCGCTTAAAAACCTCACACTCTGAGCTTCACACACCCTCTGCTCATCCTGTGTCAGGAACAAGGCAATTTCTTCAAAATCTCCTCTGCTGCTTTACCTGAGCTGGTGGAGGCAGGGGACTTGCTGCGCCTGGATGGTCCTGGGCTCTTGGTGGTGCTCCTGCGGGATGATGAAGCTATTTTGGTGTAAGAAGTGGACTTCACCACTCGACATTCTGGGGAAAGAACAACAACCACACGTCATTATGGGTTAATGGCACACACACCAACTCAAAATGCACAATAAACCTGGAAGTAGAAATATACGACCATCCTCAGTCACATCTACTTCCCACCAGCCAGATTCTTGTCTATGAAAATGGAACCAAGAAAACAAAGAGGAAGGACAGGATGGGCTTCTTAAGACATGGAAGTAAATAATACTTCAATCCTCCTAGGTTACATTCCTTACAATAATATTTTGGCTAGATTGGGAGTGATAAAGGCTAATAAAGAGGTGTTTTGTTGGGTTTCTCTCGACTCATTCCTTGAGTTATCTATATGTGTGGGTCTCTTAGGATAAACTGTTGTTGCTTCCAAGGAAAATGTTAGAAGAAAGGTCAACCTCATAAACCAAGAAATGTGGTGGTGGAAGATCCCACCCACCACAACAGGACCAAGTTTATTACTGTGGGTCCTCACAGAGATAGTTGTGTGTGTTTATAATATGTGGGAGATGTCAGCATTTGCTTGGAAGAGGTAAAACTGGTGAAGAGGTGGTATTTCCCTTCAACAAGGGCATCCTGCCAGCCTGTGCCAACACACGAAGCTGCCACAGAGCTTATAGTGTGTCTGTGAAATGGTTTGTGGCTTGAGGATAAGAAACAACTTCACTTCCATTAGATTTAAATTCTCAGTGTTCACGTCCATTATATTCAATGCTGAACATCTTAAATGGCAGAGAGCTTTCTATTTCTCTCTTAATGAGCTCCCTTGACCAATTATGATGCTATGCAAAGCTACATATCTTGTTCTCAAGAAACTGCTTCTAATAATTAACAAAAATTGTATGCTTGTAAGCATAATCAATGTTCACTATAGATGGAAAAATATAAAGCATATTTTAAAACACCCCCAATAACCCATGATCAAATGATACTTTATTTTTGGAGGGGGAGGTATACAAACTTCTAGAATTTTTTCTATGCATTTATATATTTCAGCATTGGGATTTGTTCATACATGTTGATGTGTTACCAGCCCTTTTCACAACACAGTATCTTGTGAGCATTTTCACTCTGTTATTTAATGGCTGTTGAACATCCGACTACATGGAATACCATAATTTACTTAACTGAATTCCTACTACTGAATATGTAACTTGCTTTCAGTATTTCACTGTTATAAATAATTACTCAGCAACACCTTTGTAAGTGAGTATGCAGTTATCCTATCATTCCCTTATGACAGATTTAGTCCCTGGCACTTGACATTTAGTTTCTAGTAGCCAGAAACCAAGGGTACACTGGGGGTGCTCAGAAATATTTACTGACCCTTTTCTTTTTAAAAAATTATAAATTCAAAATAAAAAAGATAGCAATAGCTATTTGTTCTTTCCCCTTCAATATCACTACCTTTGTGATATTGTTCTTTCCCCTTCAATATCACTACCATTTTTAATAGTGTATGGATCTTACCATAGCTTTTCTAAGCTTATATACACACATATATACATGGCCAGGTTTTTGTTTGCTTTTTATAAAAATGGCAAAATAGCGACATATTTTATATATTTTTCATATTTATATATTATAATCATCTTTCTTGGTCAATCCATAGCAATCAAAACTGTTTTTCTAAACTCTGCATCATATTTTGTAATATGTTTATATCACAATTTATTCAATCATTCCCCTATTGATGGAAAGTCAGGTCATTCCTTAGGGATTTCTTCTTTGTATTTTCCAATTTAAATAAAAAATTTTAGAGACAAGCCTGGCCAACATGGTGAAACTCCGCCTCTATTAAAAATACAAAAATTAGCCGGGTGTGTTGGTGGGTGCCAGTAATCCCAGCTACTCGGGAGGCTGAGGCAGGAGAATCACTTGAACCTGGGAGGTGGAGGCTGCAGTGAGCCAAGATCTCAAAAACACAAATAAATAAAAATAAAAAATTTTAAAATTAAAAACTTTGCTGAACAAAGTGGATTTGGTGAGTTGAAAGAGAAGAACTTTTTAAAAGCTCTGAATGATGCCCTCCAGAAAGTCATCAAACTCAAATAAATTGTACTTTCTTTTTCCCTCAAGACAGAGTCTCACTCTTGTTGCCCAGGCTGGAGTGCAGTGGCATGATCGCGGCTCACTGCAACCTCCACCTCCCGAGTTCAAGAGATTCTCCTGCCTCAGCCTCCCAAGTAGCTGGGACTACAGGGCACCCTCCACCATGCCCGGCTAATTTTTTGTATTTTTAGTAGAGATGGGGTTTCACCATGTTGGCCAGGCTGGTCTTGAACTCCTGACCTCAAATGATCCACTCACCTCAGCCTCCCAAAGTGCTGGGATTACAGGTGTGAACCACTGTGCCCGGCCTCAAATTGTACTTTTACAGACAATGAGTGGTCATTTGCTGGGTCCCTCACTGAGGTTAGGTATCACATTTTCAAAAACTCTTTGCCAATTTCTAAACAAATATTGGATTTCCTTTTTTGACATCTGAATTGGTTTGATTGCCAGTAAAGTTGTACATTTTTCCCACATACATATTAGCCATTTGGATTTCTTCTTTTGCAATTACTTATTTATGTCCTACTTCCTCTTATTGGTTTGTAAGAGTGTATTCTATATGAAAATCTAGCACTTAGTCTATCATGTTATAAACATTTATCTTTGTAGGTAGTTGTTGAAATATGTTAGCTTTTCAAATGTGGTGAACCTTTTTAGGATAGTAGTTTTAAATTAAACTACTTTCACTTTTCCATTATATATTTTAAATCGCATTTTACGCTTTAGTAACAAACTCACAATCATTCCAGATCTCATTCTGATGCCTGACTTTCACTTCCAAATTTTTCTTCCCTATCCATGCAATTTCTAATTTTCTAAATTCAAAACATGTTTCTCTCTCTTATATATTCTGAATTGCTTTATAGAAACATCGTTTTCTACTTTTTTTCTAACATCTAAACCAACAAAGTAGTTTAAATTGTTTAGTAAGGAAAGATGTGAGTGTTTATGAAATACAGATGTTATAAGACAAGAAATAGGAGATAAGTCATGGCAGAAAGTGTCTCCTAGAGAGTCTCATGAATTGAAATGGGGAAAAGGAAGAGGGAAGATTAAAAAAGAAGAGGAAACAAATTCTGCCTTGTGATATTTCTTCTTCCTCCCCTTGTTTTCATAGCCCAAAGCAAAGAGAAATGAATCAGGGCATTACAGAGCCTGCCCAGTCTTCCCCAACAGTTACTTGGGCCACTGTCACTGTTCTGGCCTGCCCAGTGACCCTGCAAGATATTTCTGTTTAAAAAAAAAAGAAAAAAAATCTATGCATACAGAAATATTGACAAAAATTAAAAGATAGGAGTAGCCAAGAAACCACATTAATAACATCAGAAAATACAATAGGAAAACCAGGAACATTCACATGGGACAACGCCTGAGGTGTCCGTGGAGATTTTGATTCACAAAACAAAGCTTTGGAACGTGCCAAGAAGATCTCAAATTAGTTCATGGCTCTGACCACGCCACTGACAACACGTCCTGGAGTTTGTCCTAGCTTAGGCCTCTGCCTAGCCTTTTGGAAGTACACTAGTAACCAAACTGGAATGCCACAATGTTGCCGGCCCATTGGTACGCCTCCAGGTACATTTTTATCACGTGGCCACTACGTGCCACGCATCGAGAGCTGCAGGCACGCTGGAGAGCAACACGAAGTTTTGGAATTCAAAACCTTTACCATCTGGTAGTGGTGCAGAGAGTGTTTTCACCAGTGAGGCCTCTTTTTGCTAATTTTTATTTCATGGACCTCATGTTTGAAAAGTGTTGGTTTATGCAACACATTGCTATTAAGGAACATTCAATTTTCTCATTTTAAATCAAAATCAAGATGATCATGAGGGCAGATGACCAGAACTTTTTGTCCCCGGTTATGAACATTCAGAGGTCACATAAATTTAAAACAATAATTTTAAAAGCTCAGTATCTAGTGAGCAAGAATGAATAGTTGAAATAGAAAGCTACCAGATGGTACACACTGTTAATAATACCCATCTGTGATCCACAGTGTGCATTAAAAAGTTGGTTTTAGGGTTCATGGCATGCTGTTTGGCACAGGTGCCTGAGTTGCTAGCTGCAGCTATAACTACCAACCAGCAATCCAGGTCTCCATGATACAACCAACCTTACCACACTCAGTTGACATTTTTCCGAGTACCAAAAAGAAACTTGGTATTTCTGCGAAGCAGCTCTTCTTATCAGAAGAAATGTAGTTATTTCATTAAATGTTTGAAGTATTGGAAAAACTTGTGGCCTCTTATCCTGCTTCCAAAGCTTCCCTTGCTTTCTCTTGAACTGAGTTCTCACCATATTATTAATCAGTCAGAATTATTCATTTATTAGTCTGTCTCCCCACTCCTATACTCCATTGGGTAGTTCCTGGCATATTAAAAATCATGAAGTAGCTGCTAGATAAATATCGGCCCGAATTGCTGCTGATCCTGTTACTACTTGTGTGAACTCTTGGTATTCACTGAACCAACCCAAACTCTCATTTTACACCCGAGAAAACTGAGTCTCTGAGGGATGAAATGACTTGCATCAAAACCCAACTTTCTTGGGTTAGTGACTTCCTCACCACCCCCAGTATCTGATGCTGTGGCCTAAGCAAGGTGTTCCTTGGTGATAAAAGCCTGGGAAATGTCTATTGGTGTCCATGGTCAGTGGCAGACAGATGGGTGATGGTGCATCAGGGGAAGAACTGCAAACAACTGCTCTCACGTCAACATGAAATAAGAAATTCAAGATACGAAAGCCACCTGTCTATCAAAATGTTTATTACTTCAGAAAAAAAAGAAACAAACCGTCTTTCAGAAATGGAGTTATAATGAAGTAATAGCTTGGAGGATCATGGAGTCTGAAAGATAATTACAAATATTTCAACTCTTGGACCACTTGCCTTTAGGATAAAGTGATACTTCATGAGTCATATTGAGGATTAGAATAATTCCAAAGGAGGCTTGGGTTGAATAACAAAAAACAGAAACAGTAACAAAATATTTATAGTAACTGCATTTTCTAAAATGGGTCAACATAAATCCAGTTGAAGAATATCGCAGTGCCAAGTCGTAAATTACAAAAAAAAAAACAACAACACAAAATCTCCAACCATATTTCCAAATAAAGTTTAGATTTTCCATGTTTTGATTAATTTAAGTGGGAATTGTATTTTATAATGGTGAAAATGCAGGGAGGAACAAATGCTGCATGGCTTTGGAGAGAACGCCAAAATTTACATCAGCTGATAACCACAATTTTGAAACATTGCCAATAATATGATCTAAATGGCCAGTCATGTAGAAAACCTTTTTTGTTCACACAAAGGACATCTGCATAGCCTCAGGCAAGGAAGAAAGCAGTACCTTCCATTCCCCCTCTCATATGGGGGCATTTGCCTTTGGGGCCATCACTTCTTTACTCTGATGTTTCTTGGCACCCTTATATTTCATTGACCAATTCTCTAAGAGGGCTGTATTTCCTTTGGTGGTGGAGAAACAGGATAACCCAGACACTCCGTAAGAAAGATGACACCGAAGGACTGTAGGTAAGCCACTTGAAGGAAGCTAACAGATGGTAATTTATCTTGCTCCTAAAGACTGTAGGCTACCCAAAGGACAGGAAATCAGATCAAACTCATGAACTGGTTCTCTGATGACTGAACCTCCCATAGCATGCAAGCAAGTAAGCAACATTGAATTAAATCTCTGCTCTATTTAGTCCCTACATTCATTTGAGGTGAAAAGTATCATTCCCCACACGATCTATACTAACGTTAGCTTTACAAATGTTTTGGGGATTTATGCAAGTTAAATTGTTTCTCACCTTCACCCAGGACATGAACTCAAGAAATGGGCATTCTTTGATGGACAGATTTAGAGAGACAGCCCAGATGGTGATGCATAAGGAGGAGGTGGAACATATTCTTTGGCCACATTCCCGGTGGCAGGAGAACCTCCACTTAGAGAGATCCTCCCCCCACTCAGAAACAGTTGGTAGGTAGGCTGAAGTGTTACAGAAGGTGCTGAAGAATAGAAACGGTTACAGAATTCCACCACAGGCACCAGTGGCTCACCTGAGCTCACACAGTGTCCATGCATTCAAAGGGGCCACTTATTCCTTCTGGAGAATCTTGAACAAGGCATAGGTGAAGTCCCTTGAGTGCCTAGACAGCCTTGGTGACATGCTGCATGCTGGCTAGGGAATACTCTTCAAACAAGAAACGGTTTTTCTTTTCTAGTCTCTTTTTTGAAACCAACCAGCATAAAAGCACTCTTAGGCAGAGGCTTCTTAATATGTCTCAACTCTAAATTCAGTTTTCTGAACTGTTCAGGAAATGGACAAGTTCATCTAGAAGAATCCATCATGAGCAGTAGATGCTTTCTGCTTTCTGCCTTACCCTGATTACAAAGGCAAGCTTCCTCTTAATTTGGCAAAGGTACGAAGCCTGTAAATGGAATAATATTCCTCTCTGTTGCTATATGCAAAATAGAGTGAGGAAGCACATTCAGTTCCACAGCCTTTTTATAAAAATGGCACAAAGTCAATGACAAAAAGAACTTGCAATTCTGATTCTCCAATAAGTTGCCCCTACACGTTCATTTCCCTCCCCTTGGGAGGTGCCCCTCTAGAATATTAAGGCTGTCAATGGTCAACGAGTCAACTGTCTCCTTAACTCAGGAATATTCTCTCCTCTTGTCTCCACTCTAACCAAGTGGTGGTCCAGCTTCCTTCTGAGCACCCCCAGTGCCTGGGAGATTCATCACCTCCTGCCTCATGATGTTTTAATCTTCCAGCATCCTCAGTCTCCAGCTTGTCTGCCTAGTTGAGCTGAACAAAGTCATCCTGGTGTAATGGACAACTAAAGTTTACTTTCTATAGAAACGTTACCATTTTCATACTTCACAGCAGCATTACAGGAAAATCTACATGTAGGCTTCTTGAGGAAAGGGTGGGCCTGCATCTAGTAAGAACTGAGGCCCACCTTGTTTCTTTTACTCCACCTGTTTTCTGAGTGAACCCTGACACCACAGTAAGACTCCCATCCTACTGCCTGTGGGGTCTGAAATAAGTGCTGCTTCCCCAAACTCCACATGCAGCACGTCTGGAATAAAAGCAATCAAGATCCAAACACTCTAAAACACAGCTTTTAAAAACAGGGCATTACAGTGGGAGGAGGGAAATGGGGATGGAATAATTAGAAAAAATTAATAAGATCTAGTATTTGATAACACAACAGGGTGACTATAATGAAGAATAATTTAATTGTACATTTAAAAATAACTAAAAGAGTATAATTGGATTGTCTGTAACACAAAGAATAAATGCTTGAGGTGACAGATGCCCCATTTACCCTGATGTGATTATTATGCATTGTATGCCTGCATCAAAATATTTCATGTACTCAATATATATGCTTACTATGTAACCATAAAAATTAATTATTATTTATTTTATTTTATTTTTTTGAGATCGAGTCTTGCTCTGTCACCCAGGCCAGAGTGCAGTGACACGATCTTGGCTCACTGCAACCTCTGCCTCCCAGGTTCAGGTGATTCTCCTGCCTCAGCCTCCTGAGCAGCTGGGATTACAGGCACACACTGCGACACCGGGCTAACTTTTGTATTATTAGTAGAGACGGGGTTGTGCCATGTTGACCAGGCTGGGCTCGAACTCCTGACCTCAGGTGATCTGCCTACCTTGGCCTCTCAAAGTGCTGGGATTATAGGCATAAGCCACCACACCTGGCCAAAAATTAAAAAAATACACAAAACACAAAAGTAAAAAAGAAGGCGTGGGGCAGACTGAATTGGAGACAAAGGCATCGGCTGGAGTAACTTAGCTGGAGAGTAAAGTCCCAGAAACTGAGATTTTAAAAGGACCTTCTAAAAATATAGGGACGTATGTTTAAACCAGCACTTCCACTGGCCCACCACAACTTCCAGAACACCCAGCTCAGCACTCCAGATGGCGCCCACGTGTTCCTGCACCTGCACAGGGCTCTGGAGGCAATGCTGGGAGTTGAAACCTTATGTAACATCTGCAGAAGGCTTTATGGCACTGGGATTTTCTGTATTAACATCTCAAGAGTCACAGCTCAGATCTACTGTTCTGATAGTATGAATGATTCTCCTTTCCAAACACTTTCCTTTTCCCTAACAGTCACATAAGAGAAAAGTTCATCTTTTCCTACATAACGGTGCAGAGGTCTGCAGGTGTCCTGAGGGATAGGCGGTTTAGCTCCGGGAGATTGCTCGGTAACCCAAGTTCCTACTATCTTATTTCTGTCAAACCTGAGTGCTCTCATCCACAAGGGCCCCAGTTGGTTTATGTTGCCTTGTCTGAGTTTCAAACCTGGGGAAAGCAGAAAAAGAGGAAGGTTTGCAGACACCAGGCATGAAAAGCTGATCTGTTCCTTGTTCTACCAGAACTTAATTTCCTCAATTTGATACTGATCTTTCCTTTTTCCCACATGTCATTTGCATATTTTTGTGCCAGTTGCTAGTGGTGTCCTTGGCCTCACCCACTAGATGCCAGTACCACTAGATGCCAGTAGCTCTTTTCTAGTTATGTGACCAAAAACATCCCCACACATTCCCAAATGGCCCCTGAGGGCATATTACCCCTGGTAGAGAACCACTGCCAGTGTCTTCATTAGGCAATGTTTCCCAGAGGGGCCCTCAGTTAACTCTTACATTCTTCCTCCATGGTGTTCATGAAACCATCACCAACCACCTGCTTGAGTCTCCAAACAATGCATCCATATATTCTTTCTGCAGGTTTGGCAGGCACAAACCGCGCTTTGGGCTTTACACTGCAGTGTAGGTGATGCAACTGACAATGCCGAAGGTCTTCCAGTAGTCTGTTAAAACTGGAGCAGTGCCCATTGCTTAACCATCCTGAGAACATGGGAACATGGGGCCTTGGTTTCTTAGCTGAGAGTGTGGAAGATAAACAATGTCATGGGGCAGAGGTTAGAGAAAGAGACTTGCACACTGCTGTGTGTGAACCTGAGTGTTGCAGAAGGACCACAAGCAAGGCCCTTGATCAGGCTGCCCTCTAGCTAAGGTCCTTTCCCTCCCAGGTACCACTCGACCTCCGCAGTGACCCTTTGGAAACAACTCCAAAATGGTGTTCCTCACTATTTTGGATTGAATACAAGTACACATGCAAGAGATTATATTGTTCTTACCTATGGAGATGTGGGAATTTTCAACTTTAGTCATTAAGCCTGGCAGTATTGCCTCAAAAATACAAACATGTACCCCTTTTGCTGGTTGGTAGTCTGGGTCTTATCTTTCTGAATCCTAAATGCAAGTGTAGTTGGTACATTTGTTTTCCCCATAAGAACCCAACCTCATTGGCATTAAAACGTGTCCCAGAAGACATCCGTTTTTTCTCCGCCATGGGTTCGCAGCTGGGCTTTGCTCAGGGTCTGCTGCCTTTTCATTGGCCCGTGAAGCTTCACCAAATCTTCATCTTTTTGAAAGTAAAGCAGTTATTAAAACTGAGAAGGCCCACATTGACTGGCTCTGAGCTTCTTCTCATAAAAAACCCATGCGTCTTCAGTGAGAGGTTTGAATAAATCAAAGATGCCAAGGGCCTTTTCTCCCACATGTCATATGTTCCACATTGTTCAGCCCAAATACAATGCCCTGTTAGTCTTCACTGACGTCTGATCACCTTGAGAGACTGAATATACAGATGAACAATGGCCAGACCATGTAACAAAACAGAACTCTGACTCATGACCTGCAGCAACCCGCTGAGGAAAAACCCCCTTTCTATGACAGCCTACCGGAAGGTAGCACACTCTAACTCAGACTTGCAGAAAAATCAATAACAAATTACAATGGTCTAGCTCTAGTAACATTCCAGGAAGCCAAACAATAACCCTTGTAACAACTGACCTTAAATTAGCCAGGATTTAATAAGTGACGGCGTCCCTAATTTTTGTTTCCACTTCCAACTTAGCACCAACTAGAAAGGGTCAAATGTGCACCTCTAACCAATCCCATAGGGTGCCCCACTTCTGGTTAGCCTGCCTACATCTTCCCCACACCAACTGCTTCCATCAGGGTGCAGGGAAAGCCTTCCCTTTTTTTCTTCTCTAAAGCACTCCTACTCCTCTGCCTGCCTGTGAGTCCCTGCCAAAGCACAGATGATGGTGGCTGACTCCTTGCTATAGCAAGCTCTGAATAAATAGCCTTAGTTTGTTCTCATTTGGTCCATCTTCACGGATGTGCACAGCACACACGGCTCTCCCTTAGCTGACTGCAGCACTTGGCACTATGGCTGGGTACATTTCTCCTTCTGTTACTCATATGTCCGATTCCTTGTGGCCACATTTATTCCTTGTGACACCATGGAGACTGGCACCCTGTCTCCCTGCCAGTCTCCTCTGGCACTTGGATGGACACCATTTCTTGAGCTGACCATAAAACAAAGCAGCTAACTTCAGTTGAGGGGCATGTCATGTGAAATAGGCCCACCTTTATCTTCTAGAGAATCATGACAACAGCTCACAAGGGAAAGAAGATTGACTGCGGAAACAGCAGGTGAACGTCTCCAATCTCACGCTTACTCTGGGCCTACACTCATTGGATGGACTCATGTGCATAATGGTGCACATCTGAATTTTGATTTCCCTTTATCTTTTTTCCAAAGTGTATGCTTTAGTTGCCGTAACAAATTACAACAAACTTCATGGTTTAAAATGACCAAAATGTATTTGCTCACAGTTCTAGAGGCCAGAAGTCTGAAATCAAGGTGTTGGCAGGTCTGGAATCTCTCCAAAAGCTCTAGAAGGGAATCTGTTCCTTGTCTCTTATAGCTTCTGGTGACTCCAGGCATTCCTTAGCTTGTGGCCACATTACTCAAATCTCTGCCTCCATCTTTACATGGACTTTCCTGTGTGTCTATGTTATAATTTCCTTGACCTCTTTCTTAGGTGGACATTTCTGATAGGATTTTGGTTCCCACCAGAATAACTCAAGATAATCCCCTCATCTCAAGGCCCTTAACTTAATTACACCTGCAAAGACCTTTTTCCAAATAAGGTCACATTTACACGTTGAAACCTTTCAGTGACTACTATTTAGCCTGCTACGATATGTATGACATCACTTTGATACCAGCCTCTCTTGAGCATTTTTGTCAGGAAATTTATTGTTGCTCCACTGCTTAGAACCCTTCTAGGACTCTTTGTTGCTCTTCGAGAATATCCTTAGAGTAGCCTGTAAGGCCCCTCCCTGCTTCAGCTTTCTCTCTCCCTTTTCTTTGGGTGCATTATTTTAGTTTCTTAAATACACTAAGTAACCTCTTGCCTCTGGGCACTGGAATATTTATTTCCCTGCAAAAGGAACAATTCCTCAATACTGCCACCTTGCCTAGTTAACGTTCTGTTCATACTTCCACACTCAACTTAAATTCGCATGTTTTGCAAATATTTACTGAGTCTCTGCTGTGTTAGGTGCCAGGATACTGTAGTGTATCAGTTGACAGGGTACCTGCTTTTGTGGAATTTACACTCCAGTGGAGGAAATGGGCCTCAAACAAACAAAAGCAAGAACAAGAGCTGAGTTTATAAGAACTTTGCCATGAATTAAAGGGGTGATGTGACAGCGAGGGACTGAGTGAGTGGTTTCTCTATGCTGGAGGTCAGAGAAGGTCTCTTGGTGTGGAGGACGTTGAAGCTGAACTCTGAACACAGGAAGAAGTCAGCCGTGGATAGATCGAAGGAAACAGAGGCAAGCAGGCACCAGATTAAGTCAAGATTGAAACGACTGGCCGGGCGCGGTGGCTCAAGCCTGTAATCCCAGCACTTTGGGAGGCCGAGACGGGCGAATCACGAGGTCAGGAGATCGAGACCATCCTGGCTAACATGGTGAAACCCCGTCTCTACTAAAAAATACAAAAAACTAGCCGGGCGAGGTGGCGGGCGCCTGTAGTCCCAGCTACTCGGGAGGCTGAGGCCGGAGAATGGCGTAAACCCAGGAGGCGGAGCTTGCAGTGAGCTGAGATCCGGCCACTGCGCTCCAGCCTGGGCGACAGAGCGAGACTCCGTCTCAAAAAAAAAAAAAAAAAGATTGAAACGACCAAGTGAGGGGCTTGGGTTTTACTCTAAGCAAGAGAAGTTAGGAGGGGTTTACACAAGGGCGGTTGATGCAGTTTAGATATTTGACAGTCCAAACCTCATGTTGAAATCTGATCCCCCATGTGGGAGGCGGGGCCTAATGGGAGGTGACTGGGTCATGGGAATGGATCCCTCCAGAATGTCTTGGTGCCATCCATGAGGTAATGAGTGTGTTCTTGCTCTGTTAGTTCCAGCAAGAGTTCTCCCAACAGGAAATTGTTACAAAGAGCCTGGCACCTTCCCTTCTCCCTTGCCTCCTCTCTCCATGTGATCTCTGCACATATCAGCTCCCCTTCCCCTTCCATCATGAGTGGAAGTAGCGTGAGGACCTCAGCAGATGCAAATGCTGGTGCCATGCTTCTTGTATAGTCTGCAGAACTATGATCCAAGTAAACTTTTTTCTCTATAAATTACCCAGCCTCAAGTATTCCTGTATAGCAACACAAATGGACTAAGACAGAAGTGATGTGGTCTGATTTGTGAGTCTAAAAGAGAACTCTGGCTGGTGTGTAGAGGAAAGATTGCAAAGTGGTTATTCTGGGTGAGAAAGGATGGTGGCATGGCCTAGGATGGAGGTGATAGAAACGGATAGAAAAGAACGACTTGGATATGATGAGGAGAAAGAGTTCGCAAAGCTTAAGGATGGATTGCACAGAGGCAGAGAGACAGGCAATCCCAGCTTTTACACTCCTTGTGTATGTACTGACGATCCTGCTGATGGCCTTGCGCAGTGCAGTGGCTTCATGTGCCAAAGTGCAGGAGAGATCAAGAGTCTAGAAAGGCCTACAGTCTTCCTCTAGATAAAGGACAGACTTCCCAGCTCTTTAAAACTGCAGATTCCCTGACCTTCCCTGAACCTACTGAATTAGACTCATTGGAGGTAGAACCTGGGGCACTTAAAAAAATTAAAAACCCTTGTGATCCCAATGGCGTGGATCCACAGACCAGACAGCTCTTGCCATTCTCCTATGGATCCATAAGAAAATTACCAAGGGAAATCCAGAGGTTTGGGGTTTGAAGTAATTGTGCAATGTGCCACTTGGAAAAAAAAAAGGACTAAACTGAAAAGTATGAGGAGATAAATTAGCAAGACAAACTGGTCTTGAAAAATACAGCAAGTATCTGTCCTCCTTCAGATTTTATCCCAACTCAAATTTGCAAAAACAACCAACTATTATCCTGAGACCCAGCTGAAAGCAGACTTTGAAAGTGGAACAAGAGTTCATATATATAGTCAGCTCATGACCACCTGGTTTTAATTAGCTACAAGGTTGGGAGGATCTGAAAGCTAGATAAGAAATAAGAAATAGATAAATTACTCAAGAACGGAGAGCTAGAAAATGAAGAAGAATTCGTCCAAGAGAAAAGAAAAAGGAACAAAAGGAACTCAACAACAATAAAAACAGCATAACAATGTGAACTGAAATAAAATTTGACTATCTCCTTTGGTAAGGCTCCTTTAAGCCTGACTTCATCCCAGTCATGCAGAGTGTGCATCTTTGGTTTGGTGGCACAATACTCAACCTACTCTAGCACATGCCCCAGTGGGTTGGGGTCAACAGGTCTGGAGAGGGCTCCCTGAGAAAGTAGAAATGGTTGGAGTTTCTGGGGACCACACAGAGATGACAGTCAAGAACTCCAGGTGTGTCATTCACAAAAGGTAAGGGTATTGTTTTGGATAATGACTCGTCATAGTTTAGATTACAATAGGGTCCATTCTTATTCCACTAAAACAAAGCCACAGGCTCTGTGCTGCCCAATACCTTGGGTCACTTTGGCTAGGGACATTCTCTAGCACCTTGTGAGCCTGCCTTGTTCAGGTCATCACCAGGTCAGCGAAAGAGGACCAGGCTCTTGGTAGAAGGAGGGGCTCCTATATAAAGGAAGCTTCCGGAAAGCTTCCAGGTGTTCTGTGAAGTGGGCACCAAGCTTGACTGGGAACAGAGATTGTCCACCAGGAATGAGGTATCTGTGTTTGGCTAGAAGTCAGCCAAGGCTTTTCCTGAGAAAAGACCTCCAACCTGAATCCACCTTGGGTAAATGAGGTAAGACAAGACTTGGGAAGATTATTCTCCAACCAAAATCATCTCGGAGCCTGCACTGTCATCTCAGAGACAATAAAAATAAAATTCTCCCTTCAGACTATACTAGAACAAAAATAAATAAATAAACAAATACAAATTCAAGTGAGAAACCAAGAACAAAAACTCTAACTGTAAGGCCAGGAACAAAACATTCAGACTGTTGTGTAAAGAAAGTAATCAGAATGTCATAATAAATGACAGGCTGAATGAAGCTCTGTGCTTATTTTAAAGGGATCAAGTGATACTGAAGAAGAGTGATGTGAACATACTCCTGAGCAAAGTCTCACTGGGATAGAATTTAATCAAGAGGTTATACTTTCAAGGAATAAGCACAATCGCAGAGGCCAGGAAACTTAGCCGTTTCAGGGAATGGGTGAGTAGCACAAATGTGTGTTTGGCAGAACACACACAAAAATCAGGCATTAAATTAGGCATACCCTAAAACCTTCAAATTCATATTTTTATGTATAACTCAGGTTGCTGATTTGTCATCTAAAAATGAAAATGATCAGGGCCTCACCATGCAAAAGTAATGATAAAATAATGATTGTGCGGTCTTAAGAAATAAAACTTCGGGAATACTTTGTGATTGCTTTTCAATAATAAATAATTACTATGGTGATGGTGATGGGTGATGTTCTGTATCTAAAATAATAGTACTGCCTAGAGGAGAGAAGTAAAATTGTAGTAGCAGGTATTCTCTTACACAGTAGGGAAAGCTGCTAGATAAAAGCAAAATAGGTTTTGTTTTGTTTTGTTTTGTTTTGTCTTAAGACGGAGTCTCGCTCTGTCATCCAGGCTGGAGTGCAGTGGTGCCATCTTGGCTCACTGCAACCTCTGCCTCCTGGGTTCAAGCAATACTCCTGCCTCAGCCTCCTGAGTAGCTGGGACTACAGGCACATGCCACCATGCCTGGCTAGTTTTTTGTATTTTTAGTAGAGACGGGATTTCACCCTGTTAGCCAGAATAATCTCGATCTCCTGACCTTGTGATCTGCCCGCTTCGGCCTCCCAAAGTGCTGGGATTACAGGAGTGAGACACCGTGCCCAGTGAATAGTTTCTTAAGAAAACTTTCATTTCTTTCCAAGGGGCTACTTAAAAATATGGCAGCCAATCATGTTTCTGGGCAATGGTTTAGATATTGCTCTAAATATTGGCAGGCTTTAGAATTAATGACTTCTTGGGAGATTGCAGAAATACCTATCCTAAAGAAGCAAAGGATGTCAGAAAAAGCTCCCCCCGATGTCGCACAAGCAATGCCACTTTTCTAAAAGCGTTCAGAAGAGTGTCACGTGTGAGATCCACTGGAGAAATGCAATTAAGTGCTGCATATGAATTAGTTTCTGGTGACTCAGTTATGTCTATGGGTTTCTAGGCTACTCTTTGAAGAAAGCAGCATGAGAGAATTCAGGAAACAGGGATAAAATAAATTCTTTCCTTTTTATCATAACTCGGTACATGAACCAGACAACGCCCACATGTTAGGATAGCTTTTGTGGAGTCTGTCAGTAGTTTTCCTGACATTTTCACTGCTCCAGAGAAAACAGCAAGTCAGGTTATTTCATTTAAAGATTAAATAGGATAAAACATTTAGAAAACCCGGAGACAAAGTCTCACAGGTTCAATATGAGTAAAAGGTGAATTTCTAGAAGCTACACTTGCTAGGAGCTTCAATAGATTCTAAGCTTCCCCATGGCCAGTCCTCTTTCAGTCATTCTCTGCTGAGAAAGCAACTGTGTTTTTAGCTGAATTCCAACTGCCCTAAACGTTAGCTTGCAATCCAACTGAAAAGAAGAAATAGTTCTGCGTTGCTTGTATTTTTGGCAAATTGAGACTCTGTCTCCACACTTAAATCCAGCTACCTACAGTTGTCAGTTACATAAGTGATATACTTGCTAACAATGCTACATGTTAGTAAATTGCTTGGGGAAATTACAGGTGATCCAAGTGCCACAGGTGACCTGTTTGAGTGGGCAGGGAGGTGAGGTTAGAACACCTGAAAATGGCTGAATCAAGTAGAAATGGACATTCTTGGGAAACATCTCAGTGTTAGCCTGGACTTGCATATTTAAGCACCTCTAGTGGGTCTTTAAGTACAAGGTGGAACCTCTTAAAGCCATTCACAATCAGCCAACATATCTGCCATCATGTAAGTGACCTGCTGTCCTGTTCTCTGGATGTCTGGGGCATGATCTGGTTGCTCACAATTCCCAAGGGAGGCTGGACTTGCTTCTCAGCCCTCTCCTGTCACCTGGCTTAGAGGAGGTTGCTTTGAAGAAAGAGACTGGGTGGGAAAGACCGATGAGGAAACGGGAATTTGGGAAATTCTGTTTGAAGAGAACGGCCATTCGTATCATTTTAAAAACAAAACTTCCAGTTTCCTATTTTGTGAAAAACCAAAGGCAAACAATTATCCAGGAACTGATCTTGTGAGCATAATTTAATCACCTATGTCATGTGGCTAGATTATTTTCTTAAGGACAGAGTTATACCAATAAAAATAGAAGCTTTCAAGCCAGACACTGTGGCAAGCACCTATAGTTTCAGCTACTCAGGAAACTGAGGTGGGAGGATCTCTTGAGCCTAGGACTTCAAACTTGGACAGCATAGTAAGATCTTGTCTCAAGAAAAAAAAAAAAAAGAATCCTTCAGAGGAAAGCATGTTCACACATACGTATGCAATGAAAATTTACGAATGAAAAAGTTCTCCTGGAGTCCAACAATTTCTAAACAATTTCTTCTTTTTATATTCTTTCACATTCATCCAATGTAAGGTAGACATTTTAAGAGTGAGTTAATTATCAAGGATAATTCTATGTGTCCTAGTCTGAAAACTTCAGATTTCCTTTTCCTCACTTTTGCCAAAAAGTCTAGTATTTATTATCCTGTTTCTCATGTTCCCTTGTTACTTGACTTTCCTTTTAATGAGAAGTATCCTTCCCACCAACTGTCTAATAAAATCCTTGGTTGTATTGTTTAATTTTAAAGCACCCTCTTCATGAACTATTTATCTATTTTTCCTCCTATTCTAAATGACAGACATTAAATTACGTCTCTGAGTACATGTGATTAATCTTCAATTCCAAAGTGAAGAAAAGAAGAAAAGGTTAGAAACATCTAAAGCCTCTTTTATTTTTTATTAGGAGAAAGCAGACTTTGGGTTGAAAACTTGATTTATTTCCCTTAAACCTATTTGAAGATCACCTTTACAACAAGGGGTCAAACGTGGCTTGAAATGAATTCCCCATGCAGTGCTTATGTAAGTCCCTGGGTTATAGCATTTCAAGGCTAATAAATATTGTAGTCATACGAAGGCAGCCATCTAATGTGACAGCATATAGGCTTTTGGAGGGATTGTGGTCTTTCAATGAAAAGGATCTAGTTAGAAGGGAGACATTATAGTTGACTTGTGGCCAAGACGCCTGAAATCAGATGATACTCTATTTGCATTTGGCCCTCAGCCATCAAACAAATCAGTCATTACTGCAATCCACAAGGCAGTTATCCTTGGCTAAGCAATTCACAAAATTATTTCAGTAGATAACTTGCTTTTGGTAGCCAGACTTATCATCTTCAAATATTTACCCCATTAATTGCAACGGTATGTAAATTGCAAGGTAAACTTGTATTTCTATGACAAATTTGGCCCTTTTATGTCCAAAACAAAGAGTAAAGTGTCAAGCCCTGTTCAAAGACACTCAATCTCACATGGTAGAATTTTTTTTTTTCCCAAAAATATTAGCGGAGATGTATTTAGATAATTTTTAAAAATACATGCTTTTGTGTTTAGAAAACAGACAGATAATCTTGTTCTCTTCATTCTCCCTGGAATATTCTGTACCTGATAAAAATTACAGAAACCTAAAACATCGTTTAGGCTAAGAGAGAAGCTATTGAACACTATGGTCTCCTAGCAACAGCAGGATTCTCCTGAGCTCTGCTGGGCCTCACTGAGAAAATCATGTTCATACACAGAAAATATCAACCCTTCATGCATAATTTCCCTCTTTTTCTTTAAAAATAATCTATCACAAAGGGTTTGTAATGGATTTATTATTTTTGTAAATATGTTATATGCCATTATAAAAATTCAAAATGTGCAAAAATATTTAAAAAAGGAAGCAATAAATCACCCTAAATTAGGAGTTAGGGGCTCTGCCATGCTGTGTCACACAGGAGTCTTCCGTGTCTTTCCTGGACAACCATTTTTTAAAGCGTAGGACCCAGACTTGTTCCTCTTTCTTTGTATGGAGTCAGCTAATTATTTCTTGATTGTTTTTTCATTTCTGTTTTAATTCCTTAAATGACTATTTGTTAACTTCGTTATAAAGGTAGAAGACATTCTGTAATTCTGATTCATTCCATCATTGTTTTTCTCCCCCACCTTAAGATTTGGTGATATATCTTATTTTTAAAGAAGGAGCTTAGCTTTTGGTTCTCTGAGTCACTGGCCAATCCTCATTTATGACATTTATTTTGAAAAACCTCTCCTATTACCTTGATTACTGCTTTCTCCCAAATATTTTCCTTCCAATTTATTTATGAAGGGAAATGAAGAGAAAATGCACTAACAGACTATCACAGCCATGTAATTAACACTGACATGTTTACTTGAAATGTATTGTAAAAGAATATTTAGTGATGTGGAATGTTTATGAGTGAAAAAATGTAGATTATAAAACAGAGTATAGTCTGCACGCACATTGTATGCAAAGAAACATTTTAAAAGGATATCTGAGCGGATTTTAACAGTGTTTTTTTCCCTTAGATCAAGGCACTGCTTTTACTTTTTCTGCATTTCCAATTTTCTATAATATATGTGTTGTTTTTAAAATATAAAAATGTTCTTGCGTTTTGAAACATTTAAATATTTTAGAATTAATTTAAATAATATATAAGAGCATAAAGTAAAAACTCTCTCTCCCCCACTTCCTCTCATTCTTAGTTGAATACACTATAGGTAACAATTTCTTGGCTGGTCTGTCATCAAAGGTCAGAGTATATCTAAGCATTATAAAAATATGCATACTAGTACGTATATGTGTTTTCTGGCATAAAAATGGGATACAAAACATAATATTGATACTTTGATTTTATTTTCCCGCTTAACAATCCATTTTTGACAATTTACAATATTGGTCTATTTAGGTTGGCCTAATTCTTATTCATGACAGCATAGTATTCCATTAAGTGGATATACAGTAATTTACTTAGCCAGATCTCTATTGATGGTTTTTACTTTTTTTCCTCTAGATTTTTGTGATTACAAATAAACTGCAAGAAACCTTATAAAATACTTTGGTGTACTTGTGCACAAAATTTCTAGAGACAGAGTTGCTGGATCAATGATGGAAGACTGGTGTGTCTTTAAAATTTTGACAGATTGATGTTGTTTGGCACTATTCTGTCTCATCAATTTGGTAGGAGACTGAGTTTCTCCACGCTTTGACAACACTTTCCTTACTTGTTTGAGAAAAAAATGGGATTTCCCTGTTGTATTAGTTTACTTTTCTTTACTACTTAGTAAATTGAAAACTTTTTTCTATACATTTAATAAGTCATTTGGACTTTCTGTCTTGTAAATTGCCTGTTAATATCCCTCTGCATTTTTTTTCTGTTTTTTCACCTTTATCGATTAGCAAATATTCCAATCAATATATTATGAAATGTAGTCTTTTGTAGGACACATTTTGTACAAACAGCATTTTCCCTTTCTCTCCTAATTTTAATTTTATAGTGTTTTGTCATATAGAATTAATTGTTTTATATTCTGATTGGCCAATCTTTTCTTTTATAGGCTCTGGGTACTAATTATTATAAGGAGACTATCTGATATGATATTTAAACAAAAGGTCACAAACTATTTTCAATGAATGTTCTCATTAGGTAGGTGGCATTATGGGTCCTGAAAATGACCAATAAGGCAGATGACTTAGGTAGACTGTACAGTGAAGTCTAGTCTCAAGGAATGACATAAAATGTTGAATTTTATAATTTTTTTTAAAAAAAACATTAAAACGGTGACAGAGAGCCAAGCTGGATTATCTATAATTTTTAAAACACTTTCAACCTTTCTAGTTACTCTTTCCTTATAAGAGTTATAACAAGTCATAGATGTCTTATCCCCAATTATAACATGACTTTTGTAAAACAAAATGACTATATTGTAAGTCTAGGTTTATAAATATAGGATGTTTCTTTTTCTGTTTGGATAAAAATGAATTACAGGACTGCTAATGGGTGTGGGGTTTGTTTCTGGGGTGATGAAAATGTTCTAAAATTGATTGTGGTGACGACTGCACAATTCTGCGAATATACTAAAAACCATCGAATCGTACACTTTAAGTGGGTGAACTGTATGGTATGTGAATCATATCTCAATAGAGCTGCTGTAAAAAATAAATTGTGGTGTGTTTTGAGTAGAGTGATGTGCAAAGTAAAGTGCTGTGCTTTGTCACCACACTGTCACAGCATCGTCTGCACCAGCTAGGAAACAGCTTCCTTAGGGAACTCTAGAAACGTTAGGTTTTCAGTGGATTCACCCTGAGGCCCCCTTCCCTCTTTGTTTATTCTCAGCTATCCTCTTTCCCTTCTCCAATTCTTTCACTCTTTTCTTTAGGGTAGAGATCAGGGCAGATGGAGGGGGGTTTTCTAACCTTCCCTTCTACGTTTTTGTCATTCTCTTGATTCCTGGGATTATATAATTTTACCGCAATGCAGATGCTATATAATATAACACACTACAGTGTAGATTTTAGCATATGGTAAATAGTCTTGAATGATTCAAGGCATTTATCTTGGCGGGTACCAGCTGAGTCATATCATAGGGCACTTTTATGCTCTTGTGTGTCCTCACCTTGCTGAGGGGAATGTGACACACTGTGTTATGCAATCACTATTTCTTAGAGAATCTGTTTTACCCTCCCTCCTTGAACACCTGCACTGATTATTCCTTGGTAGACTTTGTTTGCTTCAAACATTTTAATTATTTAAGAGTTTTCACTAAAATACAGCACAAAGAATAGAAGTATAGGCATTATTGCATTATTCCCAACAGCTTTTGATGACTGTTACCTTAATCACTAAATTATTAACCTCCAATGTATGAGTCAAAGTCAAGGTAAATTGCCTTTCTCTTTCCACAACTCTGAAGTGAGTCACTGATGAACAAAAGCCTGTAATTTAATTTAGTGGAATCATCTTTAACACACATAACTCAGGAAACACTGTCAACGTTTTCTATCCAATCTATCCAATCACCTCTAAGGTAGAGGTGTTTCTCTACCTTAGACTTAGGAAAATGTGAATTGGATGTTAGTTTCCAGTAGACAGTGATCAGATAATTAAACAAAATATATCAAGCGTTTTAGAGGATCTCAGACACGGTCCAGGATATAGTTTAATCCCTCAAGAAGTTCCTAGTCTGCAAAGGATTTCAGTCCACCTTTGCTCTCTCCCATGATAAAGGGACAGTCACCTAACATGGGCAGTTTCCCCTTCTACCAGGTCTCACTTCCCTGTTCCCTACATGCAACATTGTCTGGTAGCCCCTCCTGTTAAACACCTCTGGATCTTTACCTCCTCATTTGCATATGTCAGCATAAGGTAAATAGCCTTGGATGATTCCGGAAAAGTGTTCTTGGCTGGAAGCATAAGTGGAAAGTCCTTGGTATCCCAGAGGAAGAACGAGACATCACTGAAATATACCAAAAGATGGGCTCTGCTCTCCACATGACAGTACACAAACACAAATTGATTTGCTTTCAGCAGTTTTTCACACTTTAGCACCTTGCTTTCAGATAGACAGTGGTGCCTGGACACACAGGCGGAACCCTGTAGTAATTGTTCAATGAATGGTGAACGAAGAAATGAGACAAAACCAAAGACATACACCCTATCTGAGTAGTTTCCTTTAAGGTTCTGAACTACTGGGGTCTGGGCAAGGAGTCTGGCGGAGGTGAAGGGGCAAGTAGCTTTTCCAGAAGGATTTGAAATATTCCTGCTGTTGGCTCACAACCCCCATTCTAAGTTTATTCATTAACTTATTCCCTTGGCAAATATTTCTTGAACATCCACTGTGTGACATACAAAAAAAGAATAAAACCCCGTCTCTATCCTTAAAGAAGAAAGGCAAGTCATATGAACAACTTTGACAAAGTCATCAATAGCTACCATTTATTGAGCACTTCCTGCGTGCCAGTCACTTTACTCCTGGTTGAGCATCCCTGACCTGAAAATCCAAAATCTGAAATGCTTCAAAATCCGAAACTTTCTGAGTGCTGACATGATGCCACAAGTGAAAAATTCTGCACCTGACCTTCTGTGACAGGTTGCAGTCAAAAGGCAGGTACACTGCACAGGTTATTCAGCATCTCCAAGAGAGTCACTGAGCAGTGTCCTACCTTTTAACCAAAACGGAGCATGGTAGGTGGAGACTAAAGCCCGCACTGTCTGTTGTTGCTGCTGTTTAACAGCTGATCCAGGTGTTCTGTGATGCTGCTGTGCTGCTTAGTTACAATGAACACATTATTTTTTTCCTGTATTAATGGTGTGTCATATTTTTTACCGTTAAGTGCTTATGTGTGAATAAGTGTAGGAAAATGATTGCTTAATGGTAGTCTATAAATTCAGAGTCCGTAATGATGGTGATGCCAAATCACCACAGATCATCCACTGGGGTGGCTGAGATAGTGACACCTTTGCTTTCTGATGGTACAACATACATGAACTTTGTTTCATGCATAAAATTACTACAAAAATTGTATAAAATCACCTTCAAGCTATATGTATAAAGTGTATATGAAACATAAATGAATTTCATATTTAGACTTGGGTCCCATCGCTAAGATATCTCATGTGTATGCAAATATTCCAAAATAAACAAAACAAAACAACCAAACCCTGGTATCTGAAATACTTCCGGCCCCAAGCATTTTGGACAGGGATACTCAACTCCTTAACATGCATGACCTTACTATTCAATGCTAAGAGCTAAGCACAAATGCAGCTCCATTTTGAAGATGAACTTAAGGTTTAGCCCGGCAAGGAACTCATCCAGGGACACACAGCTACACAGCATCTGAGCCAGAAATTGAACTTGGTGCAGTCTGATGCCACAGCCCAAGGGAGTATTCCCAGGGTGTAACTGGCACCCTACCGAGGAAGGGCTCTCGCAGTGGAGAGGTGGGAGATTACACCAGCCTGGGAGCAGGTGGGAGGAAAGCTAATACGCTCTGGGTACCTACCTCTGCTACACAATCTTATCTTTGAGCGGGGCCTAGAGGCAGGGGTGTAACAGTGTCCTCAAGAAAAAGAGGAAGCAACATGTGGAAAGATACAAGGCACAGAGGTGCCCAGGGAGGACGATGCCAGAAAGTGCTCAGCGGAGGGATGGGAGTGAAAAGCCCAGTGTGCTGTGCTACACAGACACGTCAGCTCTTCCTTGTTGAGATTCTTCTTCCCCCCTGAGCCCGCCATTAATGTGTGGGCACGAGGAGCAGAGAGGACCAAAAGAAGATGAACAAGACTTCAGATTCTGGCAGCATTTCATCTCCAAACTCTCACCGACCATGACCTCTATTTTCAAATATTTGGCTGCTGTAATGATGATTAACAAAAGACTGACTCCAAACTGGGGCATGATTACAAAGATAATCACAGTCAAGTAGACTTTGATGCACACTTTCCTCTTTCTTTTTGAGACAGGGTCTAGCTCTGTTACCCAGGCTGGAATGCAGTCATGTGATCATGGCTCACTGCAACCTCAAACTCCTTGACTCAAGTGATCTTCTAGCCTCCCAAGTAGCTGTGACTACAGGTGTGCGGCACCACATCCAGCTAAGTTTTAAAATTTTTTTGTAGAGGTGGAATGTTGCCATGTTGTCCAGGCTAGTCTTGAACGATCTCAAGCGATCCTCCCATCTTGGCCTCTTAAAATACTGGGGGAGGCCAAAGTGCTGGGATTATAGGCATGAGCCACCACACCTGGTCACTGAATATGTATTTTTCTAACAGGAAAGGTAAAAAACAAAACAAAAACAAAACAAAACAAAAAAAACAAGATAAAAATTCATTGGATGGATTTTAAAGTGTCTTATGGTCATTGAGAATTATTCTTATTATACCTTTAGAAATATGAACAATTAAAGACCAATTATGGCTGGATGCTTCATGGTTCTTTGGGGCAGCATTTAGTTTTAGACTGGTCCCATTTAAATTACATGTAGGTATATTTTTCTACATTGTATCTATTTTAAAGTGCAATATGACATGATGCACATGCTAATGTTATTCCCACTTCTTGGACTGAGTAAACTGTCTTCTGTAAGTGATATCAGAAGTGGCTAATTATGTCTTTGCATTTATGGTATGTGGGTAGCTATCTCTATAAATTATTTTATGAAAAGATTTTAGAGAGGAACACAAATAAAGCACCTGTTTTATAAGAAAATGTAACCATTTTACAGTCATCTTCTTTATAACTCAGTGTTCATATACTATAGCAAAAAACAAAACAAAACAGGATTTGCCTGTGCTGTATACGCTTGAGAGTAAACTCTCTTTTAGTATAATGAATATATTTTTCAGTGAAAATAAAATGAATACATTTTAATGGAAAAAACTATTACATCTACTACCAACAATATCAAATTTTTAAAAAATTCTACAAACACCAGACTGATATTTTCATGAATTTTTTTTGTAGTTCACATAAACCTAAAACTCTCTCTAACAAAAATTGCTCTTTTTCTCCTCCACACATTCTTAGAATAATACAAGTAAGGCGTTTTGCTTTGACATCATTATTCAGGAAAACTTTAGGGATGAGATGTTAAACGTATATATGTCCCAAAAGGAAAGCAATATTTTGAATATTTATTTTCAAACAAGGTAGAAAATTGGTAAGATTTGCTGTTAGAACACACAATTTTCAGAGAAACTTTGCTAAGACTGTATATAGAACAACAAAGAAAAGTAAAAGTAAGTGAGGTCTCTAAAATATGCTGTTAGGCCAGGTAGAGTGGCTCACACTTGTAATCCCAGCACTGTGGGAGGCCAAGGAGGGCGGATCACCTTAGGTCAGGAGTTCAACACCAGCCTTACCAACACGACGAAACCCTGTCTCTACTAAAAATACAAAAATTGGCCGGGCGTGGTGTACACGCCTATAGTCCCAGCTACTTGGGAGGCTGAGGCAGGAGAATCGCTTGAACCCAGAAGCTGGAGGTTGCAGTAAGCAAAGATCATGCTATTGCACTCTAGCCTCGGCAACAAAAGCAAAATTCCATCTCAAAAACATAAAGTTAAAATATGCTGTTAGAACTCAATATATAGAAAAAAAAAAAAGTAAAGATTTTTTTTTTTCTTTGAAAGAAAACAGCAAAGTTCGTCTTATTGAGGCATCCAGTAAAGCTCCACAGAGAAATCATTCCCTTGGGTCCCTTGTGCACTCGGCCTTGGCAGGACAAGATGAAGAGGATGCAGTCCTTACCTCAGGTAAACTTTTAGAGGGGAGGGAGAGATAAATCCACCCTCAGATCATTCCAACATAAGGTGCTAAGTATGCTGGGGTAGAAGACAGAGGTGTGTGCAGGGGCCTCTAGATGCTCAGAAAAGGGACACTTAACCCATCTTGGGGGGTGTGAGTGTGGAGGCTCATAGCACAGGGAACACTTGCAGTGCACCTTACAGAATGTACAGAGATAAACTAGGTGAAAAGAAGAGAAGGTGCCCCAGGCTATAGGACAGCATGGTTCAGGGCAGGAGAGGTCTAAGGCAGCACAGAGTATGGGAAGGAGAACTGCCCACCATTCTTCATGATCAGACCATTGAATTAGAACAGAAGATGAATGAAGAGGATTCTGGAGGTAAGGACCAGATGATGTAGGGTGTTTGGGACCATTTAAAGAGGATGGGAGAAGGGTGGTAAGGAGGCTCCTTACTCTGCAAAACATGTTAAAAGAATGAGTAAGACTTGATCGGATTTGCCTTTCAGAGAGAACACTGGGAGGCAATGTGGAGGACGGAGCTGAGGAGTGCAAGGCTGCAGGGAAGGAAACCAGACAGGGGCCTGTGCCGTGCTAGAGAAGTGGGGAGTGCCTGAACCCAGCCATGACAGCAAGAATGAAAGGCAGGAACCAGGTGTGAGGAAAACTGGCTGGATCAGATAGATCGGACTTTTTAGGAGCTCGATAAATAGCCAAGGGATGAAGGAACCAATATGTAGAATGAATTCTTGGACAATGTTGCTTGGGCTATGGCAAGCAAAGCCATGATAAGCCATATTCTTGGAGAACTTTTTGCCATTAAAGGCTGTTTATCAAACCATAGGAAGAAAACTGAGGAACAGACATATTTCTAAAGTAGCACGTCATTTGACTTTTAGCATTAGTTGGGGGATTTGGTTGGGTAGAGGTCAAGTCTACCTTCTCCCATGTAAGCAAAGCATAAACATTTTAAATCATCCACTTACAAAAAACAAAAGCAACTGAAAACAACAGCAAACTTGATTCAGATAATACCAACAGAAGCAAACACACCTGATAAAGGAGAGTGTCACTGAGAAAACGGTACTTGATAATCGTACTTAGAGGGTTGCTATATCTTAAACATTTTAATTTTTCATCTCAAACTCTGTGTTTATAATAATTAAATTTCACTTGGAATTGAGAGACCATCTCCATCAGCAACAGGATAAATTATTACTATTGTAGGTCTTCAAACATATATGAAAACATTATCCGGATTTAAAATAGATTTAAAATAGCAGAGGGCATATGTGGCTGATTAGGTTAATCCCTTTCTTCTGAGTTTGGTTTTCTTTGATTCCCTTCCATTACTGCTTCCAAGAGTCTACTTTAAACACACACTTAAAGCCTAGGAAAGCCTAAATAAGTCCCAATTACAGGTACAAGATTATTTTCTGGAACTAAAAAATGTCAATGAATGTCTTCTCCTGGAAGAGTAAGCAGTAAGACTTCTCTTCAATCGCCAGCTAAACACTTAAGTGTCCTAGCCCAGTCTTCCCCGCAAAGCTACATGAAAGAAATCAAACATACTTCTCATTACCCCAAGTTCTTGGAAAGATATTTAATGAAGTCTTGCAAGTATGCATTTAAACGGGAATGTCTGAAAAACTTGCTCTTACTAATGAATGAGAGGAAACGTCAGCAGTAAACATTTCTTACACTGTGAAGATTTCATTTGTAAATAATGAGAATCAAAATTGGCTATGATCTCACCATTTAGGCATATTTGCAACAACATCGAAGGAAAAAAACTTCAGTGCCACCTGGTTGATTTAAAGGAAATCGTGAATTAATCACTTTAAAATTCACCCAGGCATGAATGAGTAAAAAGCATATGGCAGCTCTTGGTTGGTGTGACCATGGCTGCCATTTTGTTTATGTGTCACAGTCTGTTTACAACTTTAAGTTCGTGTGCTTTTGAACATGGTGGGTTTTTTCTTTTTTATCTTTTTGAGACAGGGTCTTGCTCTGTTGCCCAGGCTGGAGTGGAGTGGCACGATCTTGGCTCATGGCAACCTTTGCCTCCTGGGCTCAAGCAATCCTCCTACCTCAGCCTCCCAAGTAACCAGAACTATAGGCAGGTGCCACTATGCCCAGCTAATTTTG
>NW_012115311.1:5934772-5945009 GCF_000951035.1 Colobus angolensis palliatus | reverse complement strand
GAACTAGAGAACTAACTAAGCAAGCAAAAAAAAAAGCCTTATAAAAATGTGGTTTGGCCGTGTGGAAAGAATACTAATCACAGTAATTTCTCGGGACTGCTTACCATATCCATATGTCTAATTACAATGCAGCACAGTGATGAATATGTAAATCATTAAAAAAGTGTTAGAATAACTTGTGCACATTTTTACTACAACACTGTACTGTGTTAAATCTATCTTCATAATTTATCACTCATAAACTATGGTCATTGGCCCATAACTTACAACTTTGGAAGCTTATAAGAAATGACAAGGTGAGGAAGCTATTAAATGCATATTTAGAGTAATAATAATTTTGAAAAAATGGCACATATAAATGAAGACAAGAAGAACACTATTGGTAAAAGATATGCTTGCTATTCTATAATACATGCTGTTTCTAAATTAAACTTACTTTAGATGTATTCATGGATTTAAAAAGTGGACACACATTTAATAATATAAATTAAAGAAACCAAACCTATGTACAGCTTTCTCTAAAACCATACCTGCCTTATTAAATATATTTACTAAGTATTTTCTTCATTAATTAGCACACAAACTGTGGAAGAATATGTCACAGGAATTAAAGTAAAGTTAAAATAAATAAGAAAGAAGGAATTATTGAATATAGGTAATAGAAATACCTTGATAATTTGGGTAAGACAACATATGGCCAAAAAAAAAAAAGGTCATCAGGGAGAGAGGATAAAGCTGATTTCTTTAGCTTTAACAGGTTTACTTTCAACTAAATAAACTTTTTTTTTTTTTTTTGAGGCAGAGTCTTGCTCTGTTGCCCAGGTTGGAGTGCAATGGTGCGATCTCGGCTCACTGCAACCTCTGCTTCCCAGGTTCAAGCAATTCTTGTGCCTCAGCCTCCTAAGTAGCTGGGATTACAGGCGTGCACCACCACATCCAGCTAATTTTTTTGTATTTTTAGTAGAGATAGGGTTTCACTATGTCGGCCAGGCTGATCTTGAACTCCTGGCCTCAAGTGATCCGCCAGATGTAGCCTCCAAAAGTGTTGGGATTTGTACAGGCATGAGCCACTGTGCTGGGCCTAAACATTTTATAAAAACTCTCACCAAGTGTTCTGTCTGAGCACTGTGCAGGCTTACACTACTTTACAGCAGTGTTTCTCAACCTTTGCACTATTGGGCTAGATAATTCTTTGTTTCAGGGAGTTGTGCATTGAAGGATGTTTGCCTGGCATCCCTGGCCTCTATCCACCAGATGCCAGTAGCATCACCTCCCACCCTCGGCTGTGATAACCAAAAATGTCTCCACACACTGCCAAATGTACCTTGGGGGACAAAATCCCCTCTGTTGAGAAGGGCCGCTTTATAGAATGTGGAAATAAAAATGCTGTGCATGGAATCATAACTGAAGGGCACTTGCAGAGGTCACTGTTCTTAATAAGAACAGGGAACTTTCTCTAGAATGTGAACTATTATGCCACAGGGAAAAATTAAACTCAGTGAAAGGAGCGACTCAACAAAGTATTTTTTTTTTCTTAAGGTAGGTGTTGAGACAGTGAGAAAGAAACAAGAAATAAGGAAATGTTCTCTATCGCTTATAAAATTAAGAACAGAGGAAATAAAATTAATTCAGTAAACAGAACAGATTGTAAAAATATGCTTCAGTTCTATATTATGATTCAAATAGGGAGATAAAAAATGAAAGATAAAACAGAGGAGACATGAGCAGAAAATGACAGACTTGGCTGGGCGTGGTGGCTTACGCCTGTAATCCCAGCACTTTGGGAGCCCGAGGATGGTGGATCACTTGAGGTCAGGAGTTCGAGACCAGCCTGGCCAACATGGTGAAATCCCATCTTTACTAAAAATACAAAAAAAAAAAATTAGCTGGGTGTGGTGGCAGGTGCCTGTAGTCCCAGTTGCCTGGGAGGCTGAGACAGAAGAATTGCTTGAACCCAGGAGGTGGAGGTTGCAGCAAGCCAGGATCATGCCACTGCACTCCTGCCTGGGTGACAGAATGAGATTCTGTCCTAAGAAAAAAAAAAAAAAAAAAGACAGACTATGAGGATGTGGAGGTGGGGTGGCCTTGAGGGGAGGAAATAGGGTAGAACTTTAGAATACAGAGCTAGAGGATTGGTAGTTAAAAGTGGGGATTCTCCTGGCACTCCCTTTGCATGCAGCCCAGCCTCCTCCACCAGGTTGTCCTCCACCCTTCTCCTCAGGCCCCACCAGCTGCTGCTTGCTATAGCATTCTCTTCAGTGAAGCCCTGAGGATGCTGCCAGAAGATACTGAACACCAAGGAGGGGACTCACTTACTGCCAACCATGACTGCCACAGAAAGCCTGGGAATGGGGAATGGTATGATCAAAGGCTTGCTTTATTATGCAGAGCAAGTTTTTTTTTTTTTTTTGAGGGAGCATTTATGTGGAGAATAGTGAATAGTGAGGAAGGGAACTGTTCAGGGACAAAGTGATGAGAGCCTAAGTCAGAGCCATGGCAGAAGAAATTGAACATAATAGAATGATTTATGTTTGGCATCACACTTTGAAGGGTAATGTATGTTTTTTATTCTTTATCACAGTCAACAAATCTAGATTTGCTTTATGCACAGGAAATATTTAATATTAGTTAGGTTTAATTTGATTCAATGCATTTTAAGTTAACCAATGAGCCCTACTGAACTCGTAAGGAAACTAAAGCCGACTAAGGTTAACTGACTTACCTACAGTTAAAGGGCTGGAAAGTTTTGGAGTCAAGGGTGAAACCCAGGTCTCCTTAATTCAAAATCCAAGGCTTCAATCATGACACCAGTTGCAACAAATCTGTGGTATGTGTGCTGATTCTGTTTATTTGCCACTGCAGACATTGCTAATCGATTTCCTACTCAAGCTTGGATATGGCCTTAGAATCCTTCCGAACACAGGGCTCCAGAGACCCGCCTCAAATCAACTTTTCTGTATCCTGGCAGGATAGCATGCTATCTCTCCAAGATAAAGGAAGGAAAATGGTAGAGGTGATTTGCGGGCAGAAGCATTATCACTTGGCAGCTGTGGGCGTAGATTGTGAGAAAGAGAAAAGGGTAGGCATCAGGAATGATGAAGGATGTAAGCCTGGGGGATGAGGGGGATGGTGACACTCATTAACAGAATAATGGAACTGGAACAGCAGCAGAGCTGTAAATGGTAAATGTGGTCCTGAGGTGTCCTCCAATTCTTAATGCGGGGGGAGGGGGAGGTGCTGTGACAATGACAGCTGAAGGTGGCTGCTTATGGAGAGACACAGGCAGGGCCTCCTAACACTTCTAGCAATTTCAGCCCCCGAAACAGTGACAACTGTGGATCCTAAAGGCATATGTCCAAAAGATACTGGCCAAACATTTCAGAAAAGATGAAATAAGGAGGTCCCAAAGTCCTGCTTTTGAAGGCACTACTAGGAATCTTTTTGCAAAGCAAGAAAATTCTTGTATAATTCAAACAATTACCAAATAATAAAAATTGAAATTCTCATGCACCAGGTTTCATTTAAGTGGGACAAATGGGCAGGGAAAGAAAATGGCTCTTCAGCAGCCTTCTCAGTGAGAATTATAAACAACTTCTGTGAAACTTCACACACTAAATGAAGTACCAAACCTGAAGTGCTTAATCAAAACAAGATGTTTTGATTGAAAGAAAGTTTTGGTGAGTTGCTTCTATCAATTCCCCTTCAGCATAAGATAAGAAATCGAGGGCTTCTATCATCCCCATGATGTTCTTTAAACTTCATTATGTCAGGCATACATGGGAAATCAAACAGAATGCTACGGGAAGTGTCTGGCCATAAGAGGAGGCAGAGGCACTGCTTACGGAAATCTTGCTAGACAACTCATTGAACAGTTTTCTAACCTCAAAACAGACGTGTTTTCTGTTATTTAGCATTTAATATGCTTCCTCTCTCTCTCATTTTTTTTTTTACCTTTAGCTTGTTTCTTCCTATTTCATTGCCATCTACTTTATAAATATCTTGATCAAATTACAAAGTTATAACATTATACAGATTCTATTTGGTACCATATGGCTAATGTCAATCAAAGAGTCTTTAATATTTTCTAAGGAACAGGATATTATATTTAATGCCCTCAAAACTAATTTCAAGCTAAAAAATGTTGAAGGCTATACATACACATGCACCCACACACACAAATGTTCTACAACCAGACTATCCACCCCCTCCAAAGTCAAGCTTTGATATATGGCCTAACAACATAAAAAAAAAAATCAAATAAACTTTACAACAAACTACTAAAAACCACAGACCAACATAATTTCTTCAAAAGCATAAAGTCACTTGTGATCCATTTGCCAAAAGCATAACAAAATGCAAAAAAAGCACTTAAGTTCATCAATTGACCTAACAATATCAATTTTTCTCTACACTTCAGCGAATTAGACACATGAAAGAATATTTTGATCTTAAGAAGTCTTCATCTGGTTAGTTTTGTTTCCAGTGAAGCAAACATCAAACAGGGTCTTATATATTTATGGGTAGGTACAAATCCATGGAAAAGATTCCAATTACTTTTTTTTTTTTTTAAGTTTAAAGCCGTGTGTTATGTGCTGAGGGGTAGTACAAAGAGCATCCCACAGCTATGGATATTCTAAACCAAATATTAAAAGTATCATACAACATTTTCAGTAGCAGGGAAATTTCACTCAGCGGCAATATTTTTAATGCAAAACTTTTTTGTTTTTCAGACAGAGTCTCACTTTGTCGCCCAGGCTGGAGTGAAGTGGCTCGATCTTGGTCCACTGCAACCTCTGCCTCCTGGGTTCAAGCGATTCTTGTGCCTCAGTTGGGTGCCACCACACGCAGCTAATTGTCGTATTTTTAGTAGAGACGGGGTTTCACTCTGTTGGCCAGGCTGGTCTCAAACTCCTCACCACAGGTGATCTGCTTGCCCCGACCTTCCAAAGTGCTGGGATTACAGGCATGAGCCATCATGCCTGGCCTAATAGAAATACCTTCTAAAGACTCTGTTTAACTGGGGACTTTATCAAACATTGCACTTGCTGCTCTGATAAGAAAAAAGGGCAATGGGGAAAGTGGTGGGTGCTGGATGGATATAGCTCCTTGTCTATGTCCACCTCCTTCCCTTTTGCCTTCGGGAGATAAGGGCTGGACAACGATGGAGAGTCCTTGGGAGACCCAGAAAGATTTATCTGGGTTAGCTGGGACAGTGAAGACCAAGCAAAGTGGGAAGCTTTTTGGTTTTCCAAATTAGTCTCAATGCTTTGCTCGGGCATGGACAGCCTGTACAATAGGCAACAATCTGCAAAATTGCAAAGGGGCATTTTGGCTTTTTGCCCTTCTATTGTTATTTCTGAAATCTAGTCACCTTTTGTAAGGTACCCTCTGCCCCATCTCTGCAACTCATTCTGTTATTTCCTCCATGACACTTGTGACAACCTGAAACTATCTGTGCACTTAATTGTCTGTTTTCTTATTCTTTCCTACCCTAATAGATGGTCATTTCCAGAAGGGCAGGAGCCTGGCCTGTGCTGGTCACCTCTCATGGCCAGCACCTAGACTACTAATGCCTGGCACAGAGCTGGCCTCAATGAGAGGGTGTCGAAAGATAAACGAACTCTTGCCTGCACCCGGCCTCCTATCCTCAACTTATGTTACTGTGGCCTTATGTTGCCCTGTGGTTAGTCAAAGACCCCCATCAGTCCTAATCTCCAGCCTGGACTTGGATAAACACTGTGTTTTCCATCCCCAGCTCCAGAGGTGGGCCTTAGTTGCCCTAAGTCAATCACAGTTTTCTTCTGGCACAGTGTAGAGGTAGACACATGATATACTTTGAACTTGGTCCATTCAAAGAAATGCTCAGAATTTTGTTCAATGGTTGAGGAAAGAGAAGATCCCACCCTACCCCAGGAGCCAGGAGGCGCACAGTCCTGGGGGCTCTCAGTGGCCACCTCACTTCCACAAGGTCAAAGCCGATGAGGTCAAAGCTCACACGCAGAAGATGACAAAGTCAACAGATTTTCAAAGACAACAAGACACAACTCTGAGACTTCAAAATCCTCTGGCTCCAATCAACCCAGAGGGCCACCTCTGAATTTTCCACTTAGATGAGCTGATTCATTCTCTTCCTTTTAAGACTGCCAGAGCCAGGCCAGGTGTAGTAGCTCACGCCTGTAATCCCAGCACCTTGGGAGGCTGAGGCAGGTGGATCACTTGAGGTCAGGAGTTCGAGCCCACTCTCGCCAATATAGTGAAACCCTGCCTCTACTAAAAATACAAAAAATGTAGTCAGGTGTGGTGGTGTGGGCCTGTGAGCTCTGTCTCCAAAAAAAAAAAAAAAAAAAGACTGCCAGGGCCAGGACTTTCTAACTGATACCCATCCCATCTGAAGTCCCAGTCCCCCATTATATATCTCAGCAACCTTTCATTTAATTAACAGAATAAGCATGATCTAAATGAGATTTATCTCTTACAGACAATATTTTTACTTAAAAATGGAAACAAATGGATCCAAATTTGTGTTTCATTGTTAGAATGTTTTTGAAATGGATGTGGAACAGCATTGTTCTTTTCCTCCCTCAGCCACCCACATTGCTAGCTTCCAGGACCACTCTATCCTGTTCCAAATTACTGGAATAATCCAGACAGCAAAACAGATAGAAACAGCATTGCAACCACACAGCTTCCAGCTTCCTGCCTCATCTTGATATGGGAGACTCTCAAGAAAAGAAAAAAGTTGAAAAAAGTTTCCTAAATTTAGGAAGTAGATGTTTTCTAATTTTCACTTTATAGTTGGCCAAGTATTTTTTATTTTAAATAAAGGAAAACAGAACTGTAGCAAAGCCTAATGATATCTGTTAAATGAATAGAAAATAGAATGAGAACAATTCATAAGAAATAGATTTAAAGAGCTATGAGATTTCGGAGGAGAGAATGGTTACTTCTGGTGTGAAGGGTTAGAAAGACTTCACAGTAATTGCATTTGTGCTAGATTTTGCTGGATGGTAAAGAGCAACAGACAACAGAGATGAAGGGGGGGAATGAAACCTTAAATGATGCCGGGGAAACTAGGAGTGGCCCAGCTGGACATGAACACAGGAGATGTGCTGGTTGGGGGAAGAAGCTATGGATAAAGTCTGGAAATGCAGTTTGAGAGCAGACTTGGAGAACTCTGAAACCCTCATGTCAACTGGCTCAGGGGAAATCATGGAAGAGTTATTAGCAAGACAATGACATGGCCAGGGTGAGTTGTAGGACAGCTTGGTTTGGGAGTGGCCTGAAGCATGATCCAGAAGTCACAGGGGCCTAAATTGGGATACAGAGTATGAAGTCTGATTATGCAAATTGAGTCTTTCTTATCATACCCAACTAAGCCAGAGTCGAGGGGCCGGAGTCAGGGCGTAAGCACTCAGGACACACAGCATCTGCTCCAAGAATTGAATTTTCTGCAAGCCCAGCCACGAAAATGGCCAGCTGTAACCTTAAAAACAGTGTCACCTAGTAGCTGCTGACACGACCTGCCATGACTGCAAGACGGGGTTTTCCTACCACCATCACTGTCACCCACTAATCAGAACTTGCCAGCTCCCAGAAGCTTCTCTAGTGTCAATGAGCTTTCTTCCAAAACAATATGTAATATTTCTTTTATTCATTTTCTTTTATTTATTCGAGACAGGGTCTCAGTCTATCACCCAGGCTGGAATGCAGTGCTGCAATCATGGCTCACTGGCCGCTTGACCTCCCGGGCTCAAGTGATCCTCCCACCTCAGCCTCTTAAGTAGCTGGGACAACAAGTGTGCTCTGCCACACCTGGCTAATTTAAATTTTTTTTTGTAGAGACAGGTTCTTGCTATGTTGTCCAGGCTGGTTTTGAACTGGCCTCAAGTGATCCTCTCACCTTAGCCTCCCAAAGTGCTGTGGCCGACATTTCTCTTTATAATAAAACTCCCAAGCTTCCCTTTGTTTTTCAGATATACCAAAGCCCACTTCAGTCTGTGTGTCTGCCCCAAATTGCTATTCTGTGATTCCCAAAAAAAACATTTAATTTAGAGATTTGTTTCTATGTTTTCTTTCGATTGCAACAGGAGCGTATGGGGAAAGGCGGGATAGGACAGCCTGCAGAGGCCATCCCAGGCCCCAAAACCACCCCATTTCTCTGCATTAGAGTTGGTGGCAGCGGAGCCCAAGCCAGGGATTAGGGGACACCATGACTCAGAGGTTCAGGCTAAGCGTGGGTTAAACAGTCCTGTGAACTATCCTCATACCCTCACCACCATCTTTAATTTCACATCTATGAAAACGTTTGTTTGTTTTTTTCTAAAAAAGAACCTAAAAACCAAAGTATAGAGTATAACAATTTACAAGTAGGAGCTATCAGAATAAATGTTATTATATAAATTATCTTTAAGTATAAAAATAACAGTTCTAAGAACGTTTCATCTTTTTTCCTCCTTATTCTGGGGTGGCTTTGAGATTTTAGACTAGACATATTCACACCCTTAAAAATGAGCTTTAGAGTTTAGGATCTTAAAATAGGACTGTGCTGACATTATAATACAACTCAAGAAGGAACAATGGTTGGGGTACAATTTGCTTCTCCTTTCTCCTGATGAGGTTTGAATTAGTTGGGGATGGAAAATTCAGAACAGATAAATTATAGAAGGAACTAAACTTTTAGTATACTAAAATGTATTAGTATAAAAGATCCATGACATTTTGAATAAGGCATAGATATTAGGAAACAAGTCTCCGCCAATACTATCCATCATTTCTCAATAGAAGATAAAAGCTTTCTCATCACCCAGTGAGGGCAGGCCATTTAGTTATTCACATCAAGTAGGAGAAAATGCTAAGTTAAGGACAAAGAAAAAGATCTGGATTATGCTAATTCTTAACTAGTTGATAATAGAGGCTCCTCCAGCCTTTCTTGTGCTATCCTTTGTTGGGGCATGATTTAACTTCCAAAAGCTTCTCTAGTGCCAGTGAGCTTTCTTCCAAAACAATATGTAACATTTCTTTTATTATTTTACTTTATGTATTTGAGACAGGGTCTCAGTCTATCACCCAGCTCCCATTGTAGATTTCAGGCAGAAAGGTTGTTTTTCATACAACTTTGTCCCGATGGAACTTTGCTCTCGTTGCCCAGGCTTGGGTGCAATGGCGTGATCTTGGCTCACTGCAACCTATGCCTCCTGGGTTCAAGCGATTCTCCTGCCTCAGCCTCCTGAGTAGCTGGAACTACTGGCACCCACCATCACACCCAGCTAATTTTTGTATTTTTAGTAGAGACAGGGTTTCACCATGTTGGCCAGGCTGGTCTTGAACTCCTGGCCTCAAGTGATCCACCCACCTCGGTCTCCCAAAGTGTTAGGATTACAGATGTAAGCCACCACATCCAGCCGATTTATACTTTTCTGAACAAGAAACCAAAAAGCTTTCTGCAATTAAAAAAAAAATGTATCTCTACAAAGCAAGAAGAAAAAGAAAACCTGTTTCCAGACGCTTTCATATCTCAGGAAGCAGAGACAGACTCCTAAGTAGATCTGAGCACGCTCAGTAGGTATGTTTGGACGGTGTCAGCACCACACAACACGTATTTTGGCTATTTTATGCTGCAGAAAAAGAAATGAGGTGGCTGTAGGTGGGGCCACATGGCTGCTGGGCCTCCTGGAGGCTTCTGGATACTCACATGTGTGAGTGCTCCCATTTCAACACCTACAACTTCCTCCTCTCCACCTTGTCTTTCTCCAAAGAGGGTGTGAGAAATGAATGTTTGCACATAAAATGGAAGACCCTGTACATGTGACACACACAAACGTTAAAATTGTGGGCCCTGGTGCCAGGCAGGCTTGCTGGGAATCCTGGCTCTCCACTGTATGACATTAAACTACTTACTTTGCCTCTGTAAGACTTCCTCATCTGTTAGGTGGGATCATACTCACCTCATGGTTTTTGGGTGGGATTTATGAGATTTTGTATGCAATGAGAAATGCCTGAAACACTGTAAACCCTCAATAAACTCTGGTTATTAATTGCTGTGTGCATATGTGTGTGTGTGTGTGTTTGTGTGTGTGTGTATATATATATATATATTTTTTTTTTTTTTCTACAAATATGCAAGGGGGCAGTTGTTGCCGGCTTCATGCTGTGCTTGGCACTCTGTTTTGAAATTGCTCTGGACTGAAATCCCTACCTCAAATGATCCGCCTGCTTTTGCCTCTCAGAAAGTGCTACG
>NW_012115311.1:5894401-5934506 GCF_000951035.1 Colobus angolensis palliatus | reverse complement strand
AACAGGCTTGCTTCTACAGCTCCATCTTGAGAAGCTTCTAGCAGCCAGCACCTCCCTCCTCTGTTCTCGCCCTGCCTCACCTGTCATTTTGCTAAAGACACCCCCTTCGCTTCTCCTTTGTCTTCCCTCAGGTGCTGTTTCCTGAGGTTACTCAGGAGGGATCAGGAGAGCTACAAATGCAAACACATGTCCTCCAGCTCCTCTAAGGTGTATTTATCAAGGAGACAAAACAGGATCCAGGATCACTGCCTGCAACTCCCTTAATTGTAACCTACTTTCAGATAAAAATTACATGCTTTTGAAACCAGCAATAATAAACGGAAATGCACCAACAGTCCACACAGTGACAAAATGTACTCTGCAGCGATTCAGGAGACATTGTACATCTTTCAAAATCAATCTGTGAGCTGCCTCTACAGGAGATGAATGAAGTCATAGAAGACAAAAGAAGGTGATAATAACAGAGAAAATACTCAACCCAAGCACATACAATCTTTTGCTGGGTCAATAACCATTTGAAAAGGAACTATGGATTTTGTGCCTAATAGAAATGAGAGGACAGCTCCAAGATAATTTGAATATTTCTTTCCCTTTTTTTCCTTTTCCTTCCTATGCTGGAAATAAAATGGTTGATATCAACATATTTCTTAGAACATAGAGTTCCTTAAAACCGAACATGTCTGGGATGACCAAATCCTTTCCCAATCCCACAGGTTTCTCTCTGATAGACCTACAGAGAAAACGAGCAGCATCCTGACTTCCCAGGGCCTGCTGTGGCAGCACCTTCCTGGCAACAGAACATACAATGAACATACTAATGTGGCAATGAACTGACATCCAGGAAACAGGCCAGAAATTGCTGGAGGCAGGAAGTGGGGAATTAAGGGTGGTGGCAAAAAAGAAGAGCATGCTTCACACAAACCTGCTATCTCCATTCTTTGTGCAACTAATCATTTTAGAAACTAGCAAAAGACACCGCTGCATAATTGGCCGATTGAGGGATGTGACACTAGAGAGATTTTTTTCAAATCTTACTTCTTGAAAAGTCACCAGTGGTTTCAAATCTTAGAACACAGGTCTAAAGAACTGTTAAATTTTGGCCAGGCATGGTGGCTGATGCCTGTAATCCCAGCACTTTGGGAGACCGAAGCAGGAGGACCACATACATGGTCAGGAGATCGAGACCATCCTGGCTAACACGGTGAAACCCCATCTCTACTAAAAATACAAAACCAAACCAAAACAAAACAAAAAAACTAGACGGGCGTGGGGTGGGTGCCTGTAGGTCCAAGCTACTCGGGAGGCTGAGGCAGGTGAATGGCGTGAACCCGGGAGGTGGGGCTTGCAGTGAGTAGAGATCACTTCACTGCACTCCAGCCTGGGTGACGGAGTGAGACTCTGTCTAAAAAAAAAAAAAAAAAAAAAAAAAAAAACTGTTAAATTTTATAACCAACAATGACATTTTCAGAGATAAACTCTTGCACCATTGCGGCTCCAAGCAATGGCCCCACCTCTCCAGGGATATTTGTCTGCCACCACCACAGGACAAGCACGGGGCCACAGTGGCAGATGTCCTATTAGAGAGAAGGTGGTGGGATTTCTGTGAGGTTTCCTTTAGTGCTGGAGCTCAGCTAGACATGTGGGGTCACATCACTCTGGTCTAGACCCTAGGATGTCGCTGCTGTTGTAGTATTTATGCCTTAAATAGAAGGAGGGGGACCTCTAGGACTAGTATTGCCGCTGCCACCCAGAACATTACAATTTCTCATTTTAAGCTGCCCTTTGTGTTTTGAAGTACAGCTTCTACCAGGATGTGGATCTGAACAATTTCTTGTACTGAGGACAACCAGACAGGAAACAGTTTAGGACTTTAGTGGTCAGTCATCTCAAAGAGGCCATACACACCCTTTAACGTATACAGGGATCCAGAGAACTGATTGGATAAAACAGCATCTGGCCTCAGCAGTGGGCTGATTGTTTTGTTGTTTGGAGATCAGGGTGTCATAGTAAGGGCACATACTGGGAGTCCTGCGGCCAGGGTGACCCTTAGCCCTTCCATCACAGCTGTGGGGCCCTGGAGAGGCAGCTCACCTCTCCAACCAGGCTTCCCAAGTGAGCAAATAAGGACCATTGTACCTTCTTTTGGGGTGGTTGTGAGAATTAAATGGAATATGTTTCATATGGTGCCTGCCCCACAGTACAGCTCAATCAGTCATGGCCCTCCCTTTCTGAATCCTTCCTTGAATTCTTTGTATCCTCCTCAAGGTCCTCAGCATAGAGTTGGGCATGCAGGGAGCCCTCAGGCAATGCTTGGCTGACTTCAAGTGATAGTGACAGGAGGCAGAGAAATTCTAGGCAGACAGGGGTGGATCCCTGGCAAAACCCCACGTTTGAGCCAAAAAGCCACAGCCCAAAATGAGAACTTCTATCCCTGTTTGCCCACTGTCTCCCGATTAGTTCTTTCTGAATAATGTCATTTTACCAATTGAATGTTGCCTTTTTCAAAACTACCCTATGGCCCACCCTACCCCCAATCCTGTGCCTATCAAGACCCCAGACTCAGCTGGGAGAAGAGAGAAGCAGCTTGAAGAAAGGCGATTCAACTTCAGCGGTATAGCTAAACTTTGGAGGACAGACGGCTTAACTTCAGGGAAGAGCCAGCTGGTGACAACAGAACTTTAGGGAAGATTATCTGCCCATCCCATCCCCTCTCCAGCTCCCCTCTCTGCTGAGAGCAACTTCTGTCACTAAGTAAAATTTTCTACCTCCACCATCTTTCAAGTATCCATGCAACTAATTCTTCTTGGACACCAGACAAGAGTTCAGGACCCACTGAGTCCAAGTACCCCAAAAAAGCTGTCACACTGGCCCTTTGCCCTCGTTGGCAGAGGGCAGCTGCCCCACACTACGAGGCAAGGTGTCCGCTGAGCTGATAACACACCGCTGTCCACAGACAGCAGAGCTAAGATAGCATTGTAACACACCCTCTGGGGCCTTGGGGGTTGCAGGGACCCCCACCTGGTCTGGCTGAGGGGCCTACACAGAGTCTGCTCCTCTGGTGCCCAAAGTAGCCAGCCAGATCCTGCCCTTGCTCACTCATACGCTCCTTCCTGCAAGAGGTTGAGCATGGTGGGCCAAAAAAACGGGGCACCCCCGTCATGAGTCTGACAAGTGGTGGAGAAAATTCCTGCATCGCAAGGAGCTTCGAAGATATGTGACTTATTCCAGGGCAGTGCCTTGTGCCATGCAGCTTGATGTGAAACTGTCCTGGAACACAGCCACATGGCTTTGATGATCATCGGCCCAAAGGGCCTTGTGTTAGTTCAGTTTCAGCTGAAAATATTACCCAAGTGCAGCCCCAAAGCGCTATTAATGTAGGGTACCATGATACTGGCCTAGATGCTTAGAAGACATAAAGAAGATGATGGTATATTCTTTCACCAGCACCTACCTAAAAAACATTTTCCCCTTATCATACAATATTCATACCTTACATTATTTGCTCTTGACTTCACTTCTTAATGAATAATTTCCTGAAACCATGTCCAACCACAAATGCTCAAATGCAATTCTTTACCACTTGGCACTTACTATTATGCCTTTGGTAAAGAATTCAAATTTTTTTGTACAAGTCTTTCTTCCTAACCACTTTCTCAAATAAATTATTTTTAATGGAAATACACAGAAAAGGCTATCTGCATATACCCTTGGCTATCAAAGTTAATTTGCCAGCTAAATTAAATACATTTTTTTTTAAAACTCTGTCTATGCAGGCTCCTCACAATGTTAGGCAGAAACAGAATAAACAGAATTCTTGTTATTCATTGTTCCTAAGTGTTTTTTCCTAGCAAAAAGTCTGATACTGGGTGTGTAAGCATTTCAGAAATGTTGAAAAGAAAATAAGGCTCATGCTTCTAGAAAAAACAGAAGTTACAGAAGTATAATATATAAAAAAATTCAATGACTAGAACTTGGTAGTTTAAAACTAAACTTGCAAAGGGTAGGTAACCAAGTGCTGTCTACCTGAGCAGGGCACTGACCAGGGAAGATGATTATTTTTCCTTAAATTCTAGCCTGCATTATTTTAATTCCAATTTGGTTATGTCAGTTAGTATAAGAAAGAGATACAAATTTTTAGGAAATAAAAAGATACATTAGGGCTGGGCACAGTGGCTCATGCCTGTAGTCCCAACACTTTGGGAGGCTGAAACAGGAGGATCTCTTGAGCCCAGAAGTTAGAGACCAGCCTGGGAAACATAGTGAGACCCCCATCTCTACAAAAAATACAAATATTAGCTGGGTATGGTGGCATGTGCCTATAGTCCCAGCTACTCGAGAGGCTGAGATGGGAGGATCACTTGAGCTGGAGAGGTCGAGGCTGCAGTGAGCTGAGATTGTGTCACTGCACTCCAGCCTGGGCAACGGAGGGGAGACCTTATCTCAGGAAAAAAAAAAAAAGAGAGAGAGAGATATTAGCAAAATTATTGCTAATTGAAAAGAGAAACGAAACTAACCAAGGCCAGATGCAGTAGCTCATGCCTAGAATCTCAGCACTTTGGAAGGCCAAGGTCGGTAGATCACTTGAGGCCAGGGGTTCAAGACAAGCCTGGGCAAAATGGTAAAACCCTGAGTCTACTACAAATACAAAAATGAGCCAGGTGTGGTGGCACAGCCTATAGTCCCATCTGCTCAGAAGGCTGAGACACGAGGATCCCTTGAGCCTGGCAGGTCAGGGTTGCAGTGAACTGTGATCACACTACTGCACTCCAGCCTGGGTGGCAGAGTGAGATTCTGTCTCAAAAAAAAAAAAAAAGAAACTAACCTAGTATTTTCTGAGGCTGCCAAATTCTGGGCTGATTATGAGCCATCTCATGAAAAAACAGAAGTTTTTTTGAAGGCAAAGATCATAGGTTATTCATCATTCTATCCCTGGCAATTAGTTGAAGGCCTGGCAAACAGTAAAATCTCATAATTCAATCAAATATAAAGAGGAAGGAGATGACTTGAAGATGAGTAAAAGATGACTGGAGAGCGCCAATGATTTTAGGAATTGTTTTATGAGGCAATAACGAAAAAATAAACACTGAAAAGAAACATTTATTGTTGCATTATGCTTTGAAATCTTTACTAAATGTACCCAAATTTCCTATGAGAAAGTTAAGTGCTATTCAGAGAATTCTAAACCATAAAAATAAGTTAAGCTCAAGTATAACACTATCATAGCAGGCATTTGAAGCAATTTGTTAATCCTTAGAACATATTGCTATTTTGCAGATTGATGAAATAAAAAATTATTTTTTTTCAGAGTCACAGAAATTCAATACTTCTAGGTCAATACTACGAACCATGCTGAAGAAAATAACTTGGGTAGTAAGTGTTGCAGCCTGGAGGGGGTTCCTTTAAACCATAGCACCCTAATGTTATCAGCCACAAAGGCTGTGTATCCCCAAATTATATTCCCTACTTTTGACTCCTGGAGTTACCTATTCAAAGATGAGTTTTAGGCTGGGTGTGGTGGCTCACACCTGTAATCCCAGCACTTTGGGATGCCAAGGCAGGAGGATCACTTGAGCTCAGGATTCGGAGACCAGCCTGGGCAACATACCAAGATCTCTTCTCTACTAAAAGAAAAACAAACAAACTAGCTATGTGTGGTGGTGGGTTCCTGAGTCCCAGCTGCTAAGGATGCTGAGGTGGGAGAATAACTTGAGCCCAGAAGTCGAGGCTACAGTGAGCTGTGATCACACCACTGCACTTCAGCCTAGGTGACCCTGAGACCCCATCTCAAAAACAAACAAACCAACAAAAACACAGAGCTGTATTTTAAGTCTGAATAATAATTTTTTTAAAAGGCTAAGAGCTATTCAAAGGTAAGTAACCTAAACATTCAAAAAAATGTTGGGTTACTATTTTACTTATGTTTTGATTGACCACTAACCTGTGTAGGCTGCCACCGAATAAAGAGTGAGGTAGCTTTCTTTCAAAGCTCATTCAAATGTTCAAGCCTGACACACCCGTTTGCAAAGAAGAATAAGAGTAAGTATTTTAAAACAAGTAAACAAATCAAGGAAATTTGACTTTAAATATGGGAGTCAAAGGTGAGTCTCAGGTCAATGCAATCCTTACCCTAAATCTAACCTTCAGGCTCTGCATGATGAGGGACATACCTTCTGCCAAGAGGATCTTCAGGTCCCAGTTAGCATAGGCTCACACTAGATTTCCAAGATGCCAGGGAGCAAAACCCTAAGAATCCCATGGGCAAAAGAAACCAAAACACTCATAACAAACACACACCATAAATAACGTTTGCATTTGAACACAGAAACGGATCAGCTACTTCCTGGGACAGAAATAGCAAATGAGCATTTGAAAGGGCTCTGGTGAGCCAGTAACTCTGCAACCCAGAGTCCCATACCTGATAGACACACAAAGTGGATTAGCACCACCTGGGATTTCCAGGCAGTCCCTCTGCCCCTCCTCTAGGCAGCTCTCTTCCCCCTCTACCTCTCCCTCCTCTGCCCTCTCCATCTTCCTTACCCTTAGCCTTGGTTTCCGCCTTCAACAGGAACATACAGCAGAGGCTCAATACATTTTCAACTTTCATCCTCTGATCCTGCCCTTCTCCTTTGTTCTTTTTATCTCTTTCTTTTCTTCACTTATATTTCCCACTTTCTCCTTCTTCCTCTTTCTCTCCCTCTGTATCTCTATAGATATTCTTTCCTTAGCAGGTCAAAATATGAAACTAATACACACACACAGATACACATATATGCATACATATTACATATGTGATGGTGAATATCTATCTATCCCTATCTTTAAAAAATGGTCATGGGATTGTGACGAGGTTCAGGACATGCCATCCTAACTATGGCACCTTGGAAGGTGAGGACATTCAGGCGGCAGCACGTGCAGGAAGGCCACTCGGACCTTCCACCTCCCTTCTCTCCTGCAGCGGGCCATAAAACCTAGAAAGGATTTTCTGACCCTCCAGTGAAACTGATCGTAAGACCCTCCCTTACTCAACAGGCTGCCTTCTTCTACCTCGAGGAAAATAGCATCATTATCGCTGAAGACATAGGGCCATAGAGAAGAATCTGAACAAACAGGCCTTGCTAAGCCCCCCAGTTCATGACACTTAACTCATACCCTTTTTGCCCTATCGTATTGCTCCATGACTGTCCGCCCTTCATCAAACCTAGCATAAAAACACACAGGTGGAACTGTTTCTATGGGTCTTTGTTTCCTTATGAAAACTCTTATGTCACGCGAAGCTCATATTAAATAAATTTGTGTGTTTTTCTCTTGTTAATCTATCTCTTGTTATAGGGGCCTCAGCCATGAATCTACAATTGGAGAGGAAGAGAGATTTTTCCTCCTCTATAATTGCATATAACTAAAACAATGACACTGGATGGAGGCAGGGTTTTGTTCGATTTTGTTTGCTATTGTCAGGCCCTCAAATAGCATTTCCTGTGGTCAGTGATGCTTCATGGCCAGGTTGTGGCACACCCAGCCCTCCAAAGGTGGGAGCTTTCAAGCACTCCCGTCCTGCCTCTAAACACAGAACACCTGGCAGGGACTTAGGAGGTGGAGGACAAAGCCTCAAGGAGGAAGAAAAGAAAAAGAGAAAGCATGCCAAGGCTCATGCGATCCAGTTTTCTTCTCCGCATGTTTTAAATTAAGCAAAAACTGAAAACAAAAAGAAAATGAAAGCTTATAAACTGGATACCTACTGAATTTGAAACCCAGCTGCATGCCCCCCACCTACCATGCCTCAACACATGGCATTTTCAAAATCATTAGTTACCCTGGGAATATTTTCGGCAGAGCTCAGCAGAGCACTTCCCCCGGGAAGCGGCGGGTGGTGGGGGGCGGGGCGCTCCAGTGGAGAGGCGTTCTCTAGCTGGGCTGGAGACTGCACAATTGGCCTGACACACATTTCAGAATTTGGGGAGACTTCCAGAGGGTCAGGCAGCCACGGGCGAGGGCAGAGCGCTGCCAGCTCATGCCCCTGAAAGCCAGACAGAAGAGAAAACAAATAGAGACCATGTCCAAACCCCACCATTAATCTGCTATTCTCTTCTCTAAACACTGTTACAGTCAAATGGCAATGCTTATTCTTACCAGGCATACTAAGATGTGATCATTTCAAGTGACAAGCAAAAAGAATGAATCCTTTCTACGTATCCTCATCTGACTCATAAGGCATACACAAATTTTTATTTTTCTTTCTAAAATGCATTAGAGAGTAAATTCGGAATAAATGTACTCCTCCCCCCAAATCCACATACAATATGTTCTATAAATTGCATCAAAGTTTGTAATAAAAGGAACATATGTTTGTCAGAGGGGGCTGCAATAGTTAATACCCGAAAATGTGGAGGAGTGGGGAGTTATGTGGGGGAGAGTTTTTCAGCTTATGTGACCATGGAGAGTGTTCCAAACATTAATCACTAAAAGTTAACTGACTCCAATGTCATATGACACTTATTTGCGTGGTAGCTTGCATGGACTGGACTCTCTCACCGCATTAGAGACAGAGTGGGATCATAAAACCAGCCCTAATTTTAAAGGGCTTAGATTCCAACCCTTATGGTCTTTGTTCGATCATTCAACTTGTTTAGCAAACATTTGTTGAGCAACTACTGGGTGTGGGGCACTGAAGACAGAGCAGTAAACCCCAGGAAATCGCCTAGCCTTCCTGAGCCCATTACTGGCAAAGAAAAATGGGCACTAACCATGACTGGTTGTATCTACCTCGCAGATAGTTGCACAGCTCAAATAAAGGGATTTATGAAAGCATCCTGAAAATGGGGAATGTCTATAACACAGGTGCTCCTATTTAATTAATTGTTTTATAATTTGGTAAAGAGCCAAAAAGAAAACTCCTTCTGAGTTTTTTTTTTTTTTTTTTTTTGAAACGAAGTCTCACTCTGTCTGTTGCCCAGGCTGGAGTGTAGTGGTGCAATCTCCCAGCTCACTGCAACCTCCACTTCCTGGGTTCAAGCAATTCTCCTGCCTCAGTCTTCTGGGTAGCTGGGGTTACAGGTGTGTGCCACCACGCTCGGCTAACTTTTGTACAGAGACAAGGTTGGCCAGGCTGGTCTCGAACTCCTGACCTCAAGTGATCCACCTGCCTCAGCCTCCCAAAGTGCTGGGATTACAGCCATCAGCCACCGCACCTGGCCCCCAAGAGTTTTAAAACAAGTTTTGGTCCTAATAAAGTTTTTAAAAAGTGCATTTTTTTTTTTTTTTCAATCTGGAGCTAGCAGAGTCACATCTTTGGGAAGAACAAATATCTATACCTTTGCCTCAGGAAGACTTCTTCAGGCTTGTAGCATCTAAGGCAGTGTGTGGTGTGAATTCTATAGCATCTTCAACAAACCAAACAACACAAACCCTTGCATCCAGCGGTTTCAAACTTTTTAAGCAGGGGATTGTCTCTTAAATTTTATGTAGAGCCCAAATGGTTACACAGATGCCAGTGGAGCTGCTCCAGCTGAAGGAGACGGTTTTTATTTTGGCTGCAAACCCTGAGGATCTTCTTGGAACCCCAGAGACCGTTGAACAGTTTGACCATAGCCCTCTCCCGGACTCCTCTCTTTTTCCAGAAGACACTACAGCATAATGGTTAGGCAGGCTGGATTTGCAACCTGGTTTCAACAATTAAAAGTTCACCTTGGCTAGGAGCAGTGGTTCATGCCTATAATCCCAGCACTTTGGGAGGCTGAGGTAGGAGGATTGCCTGAGGCCAGGAGTTTGAGACCAGTCTGGGCAACACAGTGAGACCCCACCCATCTCAAAAAAATTTTTTTTAATTAAAAAAAGGAAGAAAAAAATGTTTCCCTTCTTTAGACCTCATCTTCTTCCTCTGTACAATGAGGATAATGATAGTAGCACTCTTGCGGGGGGTTGTGGGTGGGAGTTGTGAGAATTACATAAATTCACTCATGTAAAGTGCTTAGTACATAGCCTGGCAAATAAAATAAACACATTAACCAGTAGTAATTTTCCGCTTCGAGTCCACCTTTATGCCACTGCCAGATTAATTTTCTTAAATTACTACATTCATATGTGATCCTCGTGTTTCAAACTTCACAATGTTCTTCCTCCACTATTATATACCAAATAAATGATAACTCCCTTCTCCTGATATGTATGTGTATGGGTATCTCTCTACCCATATCTGCAACTATGTCCACATCTTCAACCTTCCATGATACTTTGCAATCTCATCTGTCTCACCTTCCACTCCACAGACCTGCTCTTCACGCGTCCTTGCCTCGACATGTATGGAGCATAGCAATGCACAGAGCATCACGGAAGGGACTAGCTGTGAAGTGTATGACAATATCCGAACTGGGTTTTCTAAGTAAATCAGCGAGGCAGAGTCTATAAAGGGAGAAGATAATGAGAAAGCTCAGCAGTGTGTTTCAAGTATAAAACGAATAGCAAAACCAAAAGCTTGAACAGGCTAGGGCAGTTGGTAAGTGTATTCTCAAGGAGTTAGGCTTGAAGCAGGAACTGAAGGGAATATGAGCCAAGTGAAGGAAAATGCACTGGGGTTGTGGAGGAAACCAATGAGTGTTACGGAGGGAGCCAATGAGAGGCACGGTTGAGACCACGGAGGACAAGAAGGGTGTTCTTGGTCCTATACACATTGGTTCATCAAAAGTTTTCTAAACCAGAGATTGAGGGTGATGAATCTGCAGGCTGTGTGCAGAAGGAACCGGGATGGGAGGTGCTGGGAGGAGGGACACCTGCTCTGGAGCCATCTCTAAGCAGCATCCCCCATACAAGCACAGCTGCATGTATCTTCTTCCCAACTGCTTCTCCCTGTCACCACCTGATGTGGCCCCCAGCAAGGAAATTGCCGCTGGTCCCTCACCCATTCCTCTCCTCACTCCCTCCATTCAGTAAATCACTGTGGCCACTCATTCCTGCCATTCCATGTTTCCTAATTCTGTCCACTGCTCCCTGCCCCCACTGCCAACAGCCCACAGCAGGCCACCAACACCTCCACAATGACTATTTAGAAGCCAACCTACTGGTTGCCCTGCATTTACCCTGGGTCCCTCCAATCCATTCTCAGTTGCCTTCAGAGAGATCTTTTGAAAATGCAAGTGAGATCACGTCATACCCTGCTGGGATCACAACCTATTATTCCCGGGATATCCTAAATCTGTAAAATGGCTTCAGAAGGTTTACCGCAGCCTTGCCCCAACCCTGTTTCCTACCACTTTTTCTCTCCCTCCTTCCACTCTAGCCACCTGGATTTCCCAGTTCCTCAGCTGGCTGGTATTCAAGTGTGTGTTCTCTGTACCTGAAAGCATTCTTCTCTCTCCAGCCTCCCCGGCCACAACACCCCACTCCCACCCCTACCTACCCACGGAGCATCCAACCCCACCTCGGGCACCAGCTAACATCTATCACTCCTTCAGGTTTCAGCAGAAATTCGACTTCCTCAGAGAAGACTTTCCTAAAACCCAAACCTTAGATCCACAATGCATGGTCTCACAGCCCCTTGTATGTCCTTTTTCGTAGTACACATCATTCCTGTAATTATTCCTTTAACGTCCTGTCCCTACCTCACATGAGACCTTAGGGTTCCATGAGACAGAACATGTCTGTCTTATGTAAATGGCGGCAGCACCCAGAAAGGTGTCTGGCCAAAGTGGGTGCTCAAAGAAAATGTGTTGACTGAATGAAGAGAAGAATGAAGATTGCTAAGGAACCTCCCGCAGTAACTCAGAGAATGAAAGAAGGACCTGGTGACATTTGGCAAGATACATGATGGGGCTGATGACTGTGGGAAGGGGCAGGTAAGGTGGGGAAAAGACCAGATAACAGGGCAGAGATAAAGTTGCCACCCCGGGAGCTGGGAGGAAATGGTGTCAATGACACAGCTGGATGTCTGGACTGAAAACTGAGTTTTGGAATTTCATATGTTGGGTAGAAGTAAAAATAAAGAGAAGTAAAGTGCCTCCTACCTTAAGTGCTCCATACGACCTCATTGATGAAGATAAGTTCTACCCAACAAAAATCCTATCAAGGCTAGAAACCCTGTCCTGACCTTGAAACAGACAGGTAGGGCGGTTTTTGTTTACTTTTTAAAATTATCACTCGAGCTGAATCAGGACTCACTCTCAATCTGCTATTTCTCTTAAGATCATTATGAGAAAGTGACTGAAAAAATAAATCATAATTTAAAAGTAAATAATAGGTACTGTAATTTCACAGCTTTGCAAACACAGTTTGTACCCAATAAACGTTTCTTGGGGGTGATGGTAGATTGTTTCAATTATCTTCTACCCATCACCTTCCCTTTCCCCATTACTCATGAATTCGTTGGGGAGAGGGACCACACATCACCCATGCCCTCCACACAGCATCAAGCTCACAGTTGAGCATACAGCAGATGATCAATAAATATGTCTTGATTGCCTATTAGATATAGAGCATTGGCCGAAAGTCAGACCCAGGTTCTGAATCTATTTCTTTGACTGCACAATGTAAGTAAAAACCTCTATCTCCAAGGATATTGTGAGGATTGCAGGCAACAGCACACAAAAAAAGCACTGTGCAAACTGCAAAGAACACAAAACCTCACACTTGCCATTATTATTAATACAGCTTGGAAACTGCACTGGAAGGGAATGGATGCAGATGGAGATAGAAGGGCACTGACATGTATTGGGCATAAATCCTGGTGAAAGACTAAGCCACACACTTGGCATGTGTTACTGTTTTCAATCCGCACAATAACCCTGTGAAGAAATGGGCTCCAAGCTACTGGACACTTCCCCAAAGTCACATAGCTTCAAGTGGCCCAACTGGTGTTAAACAGATGCTGGACTTCTAAACCCACTGCCATCCCTGGGCACCTGGAAGCCTGTCTCAGCACACCCATCTGCATTAGATCTGAAGAAGCAGAGGCCCGGAGAGCTGTCTCATGGGAACGATGAGCCAGAAATGAAGATCCAATCCTGGTTACCTTTCCTTGTTCCTGAAAGAGACTTGGCTTCTACCGCAGAACTTTAAAGAATTGGAGTAACTGCTATGAATCAACTGGGAACTTAGGTAAAGTGAACAGGTCGACCAGCCAGTAATCCACGCAGGAAAAGAATGCAAGAACGCCAACGGGACAGACCCCTGGGAGGATCTCCCAGGGTTGTGCACTGAAATAAAGGATTGTGAGCAGATGGAAACAACGGATGGGGACTTTCGAGATGGGGGTCTCAGGACTCAGGTGAGACACTAAGGGACCTGCTTGACAAGCTCACACTCCAGTTTGGTTTGGAGGAGGGCTCGACTCCCAACCCGGCTCCGGAGCGCAGTCCAAGATTCACTTGTTTACCACCTTTCCCCTGAGCTGCTGAAGGGCAGCTGAGTCACTGGGAGGACGGCCAGGGCTTGGTGGGCTGCCCTGGGCCCAGGGAACATTGTTAAGGAGGAGGCAACCAATTCTGTGGCTGTCAGGAGGCTTAGGAGGGAGCAGTGTGGGGTAGAGAGGCTGTGGGACAAATGATAATCTGGTGGCACTAAACATAAAGGACACACGCTGGCTCAGCCCCTGATTCACCAGTGAGTCACTGTCTGTAAGCAGGAAGTGTGGCCCTGAGTTGTATTTCAGAAAAGGGCAGTGGAGTAAACATTCAAAAGCTCTCTGTGTTCTCTTTTGTCACCAGAGGCAAAAAGAACAACCAACAATAGCAATTAAATAGAGGCCAAACTTTTATATTAATTAAAAGCCATGTTATGAATCTCTTGTAAGATTTTTATTTTTAAATTTTTTTTTGAGACAGGGTCTTGCTCTGTTGCCCAGGGTGGAGTGCAGTGGTGCGACCACGGCTAACTGCAGCTTCAACCTCCCGGGCTTAAGGAATGCTTCCATCTCAACCTCCCAAGTAGCTGGGACCACAGTCATATGCCATCATGCTCAGCTAATTTTTAAATTTTTGTACAGATGGGGTCTTGTTATGTTGCCTAGGCAGGTCTTGAACTCCTGAGCTCAAGCAACCCTCCCACTCTTGGCTTCCCCAAGTGCTGGAGTTACAGGTGTGAGCCACCATGCCCAGCCACTTGGCCAGTTTTTAAATCACCAAGAGCTATAGCTCGTCCCATGGCACAGGTGACGTGGGGCCAGGCTGGCAGGTCTGGGTTTGTTCTGCTGTAGACTCACTGCGCAATCCTGGGGAGGTTCCACTGCCTTTCTGGAATTCAACTTCCTCATTCTCACTCATCTTGCAAAAATTGGAGGCACCACAGATAAATGAATGCTTACTGCCTAGCACACATTAGTCAATGTTCAATACGGGACAACAGCTAATGAATTATTAGCAGTAGTGTTAGGAACAATATTTCCCTGCTATCTATTTCTATATGCTACAGGTGCTGGATTACTAGGCATTAACGTGTTAGACATAAGCCACACACCTGTCCGAGAAGGGTAACACTTCTGTGAAGAATGCCCTTGAAGGACAGAAGAAACCCTGGGGGTCTGTTAGCCCTTGCTGTCAAGAATAGGACAATAAATTCAGGCAATTTTGACACTACCACTCACAAGACAGTAAGAAGCAGAACAAATGCACACACTAAACTAGACCCCCTTCTAGAAAAAGGAGAGGTCATTGAGGACGAGAATAGTTCGAGGGATCATAAGGATCTGGGTATTTCAGTTGTGTTTCCAATTACCATGTCACCCACCATTTACTCAAGTATCACAGCCAAACTGCCTCTGGCTCCCATCTCTCCCCAGTGCTCAGCAAAGTATACTTTTCCCCCACCTTTCCAACCTGTCCATGGCTTCTTCCCTTTAAAGGCCCTTGATGTGTGCATCTGCCTTGTCTGGTTCAAGTCCTCTGTGTGCCTATGAACTGCTGAGTCTGATTAAAGTCTGGAGTTTCTGATGTGAGATAAGTGGGGGCAAATCTTTTTTAAATGGCTGTCCCAGAGCATCCAGCAGACCATTACAAAGGCTTTCTTGTCACTATTAAGACCAAGCCCTGGATCCATGAAATGGATCCATGGATGAGTTTTAAGGATATATAACTTCTTGAAATGGAAGGTTTAGACTGGGCACGGTGGCTCAAGCCTGTAATCTCAGCACTTCTGGAGGCTGAGGGGGGTGGATCACCTGAAGTCAGGAGTTCGAGACCAGCCTGGCCAACATGGTGAAATCTTGTCTCTACTAAAAACACAAAAAATTAGCTGGGCATGGTAGCACACACCTGTAGTCCCAGCTACTTGGAAGGCTGAGGCAGGAGAATCGCTTGAACCCAAGGTAGAGGTTGCAGTGAGCCGAGATCGTGCCACTGCACTCCAGCCTGGGTGACAAAGCAAGACCCTGTGTTAAAAAAGAAAAAGAAAAAATACATGGAAAGCTTAGTGTTCTTAGTATTCTGCACATGAATATTTATTTTTCTGGAGTAGGGTCCATATCTCTCATTAAATTCCCATGAAGGAGCATATTCACCAGAAAACTAAAAATCAGTGGCTCTGACCAAGGTTCAGCTAACTATAGCCTGAAAGCCAAACCTGGCCCATTGCCTGTTCTTTTGAATAATGCTTTATTAGAATACAGCTACCTTTACATGCTTACCTATCATCTATGGTTGCTTTCACATGAGAATAGTAGAGCTGAGTAGCTGCACCAGAGACCATATGGCCCAAGAAGGCTAAAATATGCACTATCTTGCTTTTTCCAGAAAAAGGCTGCTGATCCTAAATTGAGACAAGATCTTTTTAGTACCATCCACTACACGAGCAGTTGTTGGTTAATAATTCACCACTGAAATCCAAAGGTGAGCAAATGATTTTAGAATAAAAGTTTCCCGGCTCTAATACATTTGCAACCTTATAGACATCTACTATATATTGGCCCTCATCCTGTACTCCTTGGAAACCCATTGGGCAGAGGAGCGGCCAAAGGAGAGGCTAGTTAGAATTCTTACAAGGCTACCTGCTACGGGTATCTTGGGCTAAGCCTCCTTTGCAAACTGCTAGAGAAGAGGTAGTCAGGCAAGAGAACTGTCATCACTCTAAATAATTCAGAGTTTTGATGCTGGCTACAAACCAAACATGGGAAATCATATAATTAGCAGCAGCACATTTAAAAGACTATATAAAATATGCTAATGCTCTCACCATGTGAAGCCAAAGCTGCAGAAACGATGCCATATATTAACTAGCCTAGGATCAGTCCAAATACAGAGAAACCTCTTAAGACCATTTTAAAAATAATGATACCAATCCTTTTGATAGAATGCCTTTCTTGGGCTACAAAATAGGTTAACAAAAAGTCTTACTCCATTTCAATGTGTTTTAAGTTACTTATGTCCATTTTCAGTGCATTTTTTGATAAACAGCATATTATATTAATTTTATTATCTTTGAGTCAAGAACTACCTTTCATGTGTTTGGTTGTTGTTTTTATTTTTAATCTTATTTTGGATAGATCTCACCATTCTGATGTATTTGCTGGCTGATCAGTTTATGTATATGGACTCTAATTATACATGTGCATACTCTTTATCCACTCTGCAGAGAACAAAGCAAGGAGACACCACAGAAAATATGACTACACATCCAAGATATTCAGCGTAATTCTGTTAGTGTCTCCCATGCTTGAAATCTCAAGACCTATATGCTTTACCTAAACCTACAGTTTGTATACAAAACTAGGTGTCCAGGGCTAGGGGTGAGAGTTACACATATTAACAGTCTCTTGGCCAGAAGGGAAGAAATATTCGCAAATGTAATTTTTTTTTTTTTTTTTTTTTTGACAGAGTCTCACTTTGTCGCCCAGGCTGGAGTACAGTGGCACAATCTTGGCTCACTGCAACCTCTGCCACCCAGGTTCAAGCGATTCTCCTGCCTCAGCCTCCCGGGTAATTTGGACTACAGGCATGTGCCACCATGCCCGGCTAATTTTTGCATGTTTAGTAGAGATGGGGTTTCACCATGTTTAGTAGGACTACAGGCGCCTGCCACCACACCAGCAGCTGAGGGTTTCACCAGGCTGGTCTCGAACTCCTGACCTCAAGTGATCTCCCTTCTTAGGCTTCCCACACTGCTGGGATTACAGGCATGAGCCACCATGCCCAGCTGCAAATGTAATCTTACTGTCACGGAACCTCTTGGGAGTCTTATTCCACTCAACAGTGCGCCACATGCTGGAATTTCTGAGCTTTCCGTTTGGACTGTCAAGCAGCCCTTGTACCATTTTCCAATCTGAGTTTGCTAAGCATTGCTGCTGACTGTGGATGGCCTCTTCCTGGGAGTTTCACCATAAGCTAGCATCCCCCACATTCACTAGCATATTGTTCAGATAAATGTTTGTTAAATAGTTCACAATAAAGATCTCAAATTTGCTCTACTTTAATCAAGAAATGACAGTTTCTCAGAACCCAAAAACAATACCACCAAGTAGCAATATTTGTCCATTATATTACAGCCTTGCTATGTGGTTTTCACCTACATCATCTCATTTGATCCTCATGACAATCTTTTGTGATTGGTACCACTTTTGTTTCACTTTTACTGTGGACCTTAACTCAGAGAGGTTAAGTAATTTGTCCAGAGTCACACAGGTGAGAAGGGCAGGAGTTGGTGGGACTCACGACTCCCATCTCCAAAAGAGCTGCTGCTCTTCCAAGGGCACATTTTAGGGCACATCTGAGGCTGATGCACTGACTGAATGGTGCAACTTCACACAATGCAATGAACCCCAGACTGGAAGTCAGCAGCTTTTGAAATTCAGACGCTTCAGGCCTCAGCTGTGACACTAACCTGCTAGTTGACTTTGGGCCCTCACGTAATCCCTCTGGACTTTGGCTTCCTCACATTGTGAAATGAAAGAACTGAATTAGAAATTCCTTAAGGTTCTTTCAACTCCAACAATTGGGAATTTTATGGAGCAAAAGTAATCCATTTCCAAATTATCTATCTGAAGGAAATAATACATTGTGTCAAATATAAAGTCTCCTCTACGAGCAAATGAAAGAGATTTTGCATTATACATATTTTTAGATGAATCATGCCACAAGTCCGCCCTTCTCAATGGCTAAGAGCTAATTAACTAAAAGCTGGCTGTACACACAGTTGTCAAAACATTTCTATGACCTTTATGCAGAAATCATGCTCTTGAGATGGGGGTGTCCAAGAGTGATCAGCCTCCCTGTCCTGAGCTGGGAGCTAGTCATTTTGCCTTTCTGTGTTTGCAAAGATCCAAAGTCCCTGATAAGTTTATTGTTTTCATTACACTGTTTGATTTCTTATTATAAGTGTTCAGCATTATTCTCATTACTGAATCAGCGTGGATGTCCTCCCCCAGATCTTGACAGGTTCCATGCTGTATAATAAAACATGTGTCTGGTTTTCTTCCCAGGTTCTTGGCAGGGAGCTTCTAAACCCTTGGAAGTTCCTAAGTGATAACACTGTCTATGTCGGGTCCTTTGGATGACACCAAGTTTATGCTAATGAGATGACTCAGGATGGGGGCCAATCACAGCAGGAAGGTCAATCATGTGATTAGAGGGTTAGGGCTTTGATTCATGTGATATCAGCCTGACCTCTGGAGACTCAGTTCCAAACACAGGGCCTATGATGTAATCACCCATGCCTACACAACCAAACCCCGGTAAAGACTCTGGACACCAGCAGCTGAGTGAGTCTCCTGCTTGATGAACACATCAGTGAGCTGACAGTGTGACGTGTCTGAATCCCACAAGGAAAGGACCTGCAAGCTCCACTTATGGGATTCTCCCAGACCTTACCCTTGTCTGTCTCTTCAATTGGCTAGCCCTAGTCTGTAGCCTTTGTAATGAAACTGTAATCATAAAGATAGTGCTTTCCTGAGTTCTGTAAGTTGTTCTAGCAAACTATTGAATTCGAGGGAGCTGTGGGAATCCCTGAATTTGTAGCCAGTTGGTCAGAAGTTTGGGTGGCCTGGGGACTCCTAAATCAAGGCTGGTCCCGAAGCGTGGGCAGCCTTGTTGGGGATGGTGCCCTTAACCTGTGAAGTCTGGGCCGACTCCTGGTAGTTGGCGTTGGAACTGCCCTCAGCACTGCGGCCTGCCTGCCACTACCGAGCTGTGCATGAGGACAGGTCAGGCACCCTCCCATCTCAGGCCCTCTGCACTAACTGCTCCCTCTGCGGGGGGGAGCATTTTTGCTTCTGGGATCTGCACGGCTGGCTCCACTACCCCTCAAGTCTTTGCTCAAATGTCACTGCTTCCTGAAGTCTTGCCCCTGCAGCCTCCCCACACCACCCACTCTCCATTTACTCCCTTTCTCCCTTCCCTATTTCACTCTTCTTCATAGCACTTACCTTCCAATACACTAGGTACTTTGCATATGAGATTTTGTATGTCAAATGCATTCCTCTGATGAGATGTAAGCTCTATGTGGGCAAAAATTTTTCTCTCTTTCGTTCACTGTGATATGCCTAGTGCTCAGAGCAGTGCCTACCCATTGTAATTCACTATTAGTTGAATTTTGCTGAATCTACACCTAAATGCATGTATACACATATAAGATAAGGCTCCTGCAATATGATAAATTGAATTCATGTTAATTGTCTATAAGCCCTTGTGGGTAGTATATTGAGCTATGCTAATTTTCATATTTGGGAACCCCATAGCATAGAGTGACATTTTATATCTCACTTGAGCAAGAAGCAGCTCACTTTTCTATACACTTTTCTTTTTTTTTGAGATGGAGTCTCGCTCTGTTGCCCAGGCTGGAGTGCAGTGGTGCGATCTCCGCTCACTGCAAGCTCCACCTCCCAGGTTCACGCCATTCTCCTGCCTCAGCCTCCCACGTAGCTAGGACTACAGGCGCCCGCCACCACGCCTGGCTAATTTTTCGTATTTTTAGTAGAGATGGAGTTTCACCGTGTTAGCCAGGATGGTCTCCATCTCCTGACCTCGTTATCCACCCACCTCAGCCTCCCAAAGTTCTATACACTTTTTTAAAAGCTTATACTAATCTTCTAACTTCTAATGGTATTCTCGGGAAAATTCTGTTGAAAGGCTGTCAAGTGTGAAACGAACAAATAAAAAAAGGTATGAAAACATAACTTTGGCTATGTTAACATTAAAGTTGAAGGGCAAATCTATAAAAGCAAATTTTTGTTTTTCCAGAGCTAAAAAACTCAAAAGCTTTATAACCTCAGTTCTCAATAGTTGGGCAGGGAGCTCTGTGGTCAGATCACTGGGGTGTCCCCACTGCCATACTGTTAGGCTGTCCTCTAGTGGACAAAAAGCAATCACTGGCTCAGTTGGCCCAAGAGTACTTTCATGACTAAACATAGAGGTTGAGTTTTACCTTTCAGCAAGATGATGCTAGTTTCACCCTGCTCTGCTGGCAATGATTTGCCTTTCCTCATTCCCCTACTCTAAGCAAACATGTATGGATTCTTCTTGTCCATTTGCTGGCACTTTCTGACAGCACTGCCACTTTTCTTCAGCTTTGTCCTCTGATTATTTGACTAAGAGTGATACAAACTTAGAGAATCTCTTCCTTTCATATCTGTTTTAGGTCTTCAGGAAACGTGAGACTCTTGATTTCACAGTGATTTAGCCTATTGAACAATGAAGATGTCACCCACACCATCTTTTCTGCTTTTTTTTTTTTACTAAAAGCTTATCTATGTGTTTATTTTCCAGAGCTGTTAAGAGAGAGAAATTTAGCTTCAGGTGGTGAAGAGCCATAGAATATCAGTATCTTATTATATTTTAATCATTCAGAACACTTACAAAAATAAAAAGCTATAAAGACAGCCTATATACACACATATCAAATTATTACTCAACTTTGAAGACAGATTTTAAAATCACCTTCACATCAAATATACTGTTTTCCACAGGGATTTTCACTCATCTGTCTTCATGAAGTAGATATTTAACTTTCCAGAACATTTTTGTTTAAACCCAAGAATACTTGACATGCAGTAGGCTCTTAACTAGTACATGTTTGGTGTGGGAAAACAAATGGGCACATTTCAAATAGGAACAAAAACATAAGTTCCTATGCCCTGTGGACCCACACTGAAAGGAAAGTCCTCAAGTTCCCTCCTGTATTCAGGGGTATGTGTGAGTCAGTGCAAGGGACAAAACAATCTGTTGTCTTCCTCTGTAGACTTGTTAAAAAGAAATTAATTGGATTAGCCAGGCATGGTGGTGGACACTTGTAGTCCCAGCTACTCAGTATGCTGAGGCAGGAGAATCATTTGAACCCAGAGGAGGAGGTTGCAATGAACTGAGATCATGTCACTGCACTCCAGCTTGGCTGATAGAGCAAGACTCCATCTCAAAAAAAAAAAAAGAAAAGAAATTAATTGGGACCCCATTAGACTGAAATGATTCCAGCACCTTGGCTTCCTATATAAGCAAGCTGAAATGCAACTCGGTGTGAAAGGTAAAATGAAACTTAAGCATAATCTATCAGAAACTGCCAACCGATCTGTAACCAGGGACTTTCCACTGGAATCACTTAAATAAGGCTACTGCTCCACTTTAATGAGTCAAACATTTTCTTTGCCTTGAGTCAATGTTCATCTTATAAAAGCCTCTTTCCATGTCACTCTGTTGGAGGTCAAACTGCTTTTGGTTTGGTGCTGCCCAGTTCATGAATTGCTGTCTGTTTAAATAATCTCTTTAACATGTTAATTTATTTACATTTATCTTTTAACAGTTTGTTAACCAGCTGCAGACAGTCACCCAGACAAAGCTGGGCATTGAATCTGAGGCTCCCCTACCATTGTTGCCCACAAGGAAATGTGAGTGTTACCATACCTTTTCATTTCTTTTCATTTTATCAGAGTTTCTAGGCAGCTATGCTGTTGGTCTTTGGCTAGGCAGGCCTCTAGCAGCATAACTCAGTTGGGAAAAACAAGGGCCTGGAAATCAGACATCATTTCAACTCTCTGCTATTGTTTATCCTCAGGCAGAATTTGGATGCTTAAAGTTCTTAAATGGCCAGAATCAATGACTAAAATTAATAAGATGCTATCTGGCATGAATACAATTAAAGCACTACAAGGAGGTTCAAATATTCAATTAAACAAGTAGAAACTGGCTTGACATCACCTCAGAAAGCCCCAGAGAGTTCAGCTGGCCAAAAGCTAACCATGAGCCTGCATTGTTTCACAATTGTTAAAAGAAACCTTAATCACTCTTAGGCTGTATTTGGACAAGTTTGTTGCCTCTATCAAATAAGTTTATATTCTCAAAACTCTTTGAAGCCCTCAAGGAATACTATGTTCTGTTCTAGGTGCCATTTTAGGGAGGCTATTGCTGATCAATATCTAGTATTGGATATCAAGAGAAGTGTAACCAGGATAGTAGGGTAGTCTTAAAAGAAATAGTTGAGGAAACTTTGTCTGGAAAAGAAGTTTTTGGGAAGTACCAGGCTATAGGTCTCAAGCATCTGAAGACTAACAGATGGAGTAGATTCCTTTTGCATCCAATAATTCAGCTAATATTTCTGGAGCCCTTACTACTCATGGCACCCTGATATGTACTGTGGGATATATGTTTTAATGATACACAGGACCAATCTCAAGGCACTTACAATAAAGTAAGATAAAGTACAAAGTGTCCAGGATCCTCAGTTTTAATTCCAACTCTGTTACCCACTGGGGATGTAACTGTGATGGTTAATTTTATGATGGTTAACTTGAATGGGCCACAGAGTGCCCAGATTAAACATTATTTTGGGGTGTGTCTGTGAGGATGTTTCTGAGTAAAATTAGCATTAGAATCAGTGGACTCCATAAAGTAGACTACGCTCTCCAATGTGGGTGGGCCTCATCCAATCCATGAAAGCCCGAACAGAACAAAAGGTAGACGAAGGAGAAATTCACCTTTTTCCTTCTGCCTCACTGCTTGAGCTGGAACATCTCATTTCATCTTCTCCTGCCCTTGGACTGGGACTTTCATCATTGGTTCCTCCAGTTCTCAGGTCCTTATTCTCAGACTGAACTATATCACTGGCTTTCGTGGGTCACCAGCTTATAAACCACAGGTTGTGGGACTTCTCAGCCTCCATAATCACACAAGCCAATTCCTTATAAGTCTATCTTTCATCTATCTCTGTGCATGTATGTGTATTAGTCCATTTTCACATTGTTGATAAAGATATATGTGAGACTGGGAAATTTACAAAAGAAAGAGGTTTAATTGGACTTACAGTTCCACATGGTTGGGGAAGCCTCACAATCATGGCAGAAGGCAAGGAGGAGCAAGTAATGTCTTATATGGATAGCAGCAGGCAAAGAGAGAGTGAGGAAGATGCAAAAGTGGAAATCCCCAATAAAACCATCAGATTTCATGAAACTTATTCACTACCATGAGAAGAGTATGCGGCAAACCTCCCCCACGACTCAATTATCAACCGCCAGGTCCCTCCCACAACATGTGGGAATTATGGGAGTACAATTCAAGATGAGATTTGGGTGGGGACACAGGGCCAAACCATATCATTCCACCCTTGGCCCCTGCTGAATCACATGTCCTCACATTTCAAAACCCGTCATGCCTTCCCAACAGTCCCCCAAAGTCTTAACTCATTTCAGCCTTAACTCAAAAGTCCACAGTCCAGTCTCATCTGAAACAAGGCAAGTCCCTTCTGCCTATGAGTCTGTAAAATCAAAAGCAAGCTAGTTACTTCCTAGATACAATGGGGGTACAGATATTGGGTAAATACAACCATTCCAAATTGGAGAAATTGGCCAAACCAAAGGGGCTAGAGGGCTCAAGTAAGTCCAAAATCCAGTGGGACAGTCAAATCTTAAAGCTCCAAAATGATCTCCTTTGACTTCATGTCTCACATCCGGGTCATGCTGATGCAAGAGGTGGGTTCCCATGGTTTTAGGCAGCTCTTCCCCTGTGGCTTTGCAAGATACAGCCTCCCTCCTAGCTGCTTTCATGGACTGGCATTGAGTGTCTGCAGCTTTTCCAGGTGCACAGAGCAACCTGTCAGCAGATCTATCATTCTGGGGCCTGGAGGATAGTCCTTCTTCTCACAGCTCCACTAGGCAGTGCCACAGTAAGGACTCTGTGTGAGAGCCCTGACCCCACATTTCCCTTCTGCATTGCCCTAGCAGAGGTTCTGCATGAGAGCCCTGTCCCCACAGTAAACGTCTGCCTGGGCACCCAGGCATTTCCATACATCCTCTGACATCTAGGCAGAAGTTCCCAAACCCCAATTCTTGACTTATGTGCACCCACAGGCTCAACACCATGTGGAAGCTGCCAAGGCTTGGGGCTTGCACCATCTGAATCCATGGCCTGAGCTCTACATTGACCCCTTTCAGCCATGGCTAGAGTGGCTGGGACGCAGGGTACCAAGTCCCTAGGCTGCACACAGCTCAGGGATCCTGGGTCCGGCCCATAAAACCCCTTTTTCCTCCTAGGCCTCCAGGCCTGTGATGGGAGGGGCTGCTATAAAGACCACCGACATGCCCTGGAGACATTTTCCCCATTGTCTTGGGGATTAAAATTTGGCTCCTCGTTACTTATGCAAATTTCTGCAGCTGGCTTGAATTTCTCCTCAGAAAATGATGTTTCCTTTTCTATCACATTGTCAGGCTGCAAATTTTTCAAACTTTTATGCTCTGTTTCCCTTTTAAATGCTTTTAACAGTGTCTAAGTCACCTCTTGAATGCTTTGCTGCTTAGAAATTTCTTCCACCAGATACCCTAAATCATCTCTCTCAAGTTCAAAGTTCCATAAATCTCTAGGTCAGGGGCAAAATGCTGTCAGTCTCCACTAAAACATAACAAGAGTCACCTTTGCTCCAGTTCCTAACAAGTTCCTCATCTACATCTGAGACCACCTCAACCTGGATCTTATTGTCCATATCGCTATCACCAAACTTTCCCACATTTTCCTGTCTTCTGAGCCCTCCAAACTTTTCCAACCTCTGCTTGTTACCCAGTTTCAAAGTTGCTTCCATATTTTTGGGTATCTTCCCAGCAGCGCCCCACTCTACTGGTACCAATTTACTGTATTAGTCTGTTTTCATGCTGCTGACGAAGATATACCCAAGACTGGGCAATTTACAAAAGAAAGAGGTTTAATTGGACTTACAGTTCCATGTGGCTGGGAAAGCCTCACAATCATGGCAGAAGGCAAGGAGGAGCAAGTAATATCTTACATGGAAGGCAGCAGGCAAAGAGAGAGTGAAGAAGACACGGAAGCAGAAACCCCTGGTAAAAACATCAGATCTCATGAGACTTATTCACTACCATGACAGCAGTATCAGGGACACTGCCCCCATGATTCAATTATGTCCCACCGGGTCCCTCCCACAACTCGTGGGAATTATGGGAGTGCAATTCAAGATGAGATTTGGTTGGGGGCACAGAACCAAACCATATCAGTATGTCTGTGTGTGTCTCTGTGTGTGTATGTGTGTGTATGTGTGTGTATCCTATTGGTTCTGTTTCTGTTGAGAATCCTGATTAATACAGTGACCTTGGACAGTTTCTCAACTTCTCCTAACATGGCTTTCATTATTTGTGAAGCAACACTGCAGAGGTTTCCTGATAATTAAACGTGATTATTACTCATAAGCTAGATGCATTAAAAAAATCCCAGAACACACAGCAGAATGAACAACAATGGTATAATAAAGAGCAAAGAGCTGGAAAAAGAATGAGAAATTAGCAACTGATTGAAACCAAGTAGCTGGAAAAAGGCTTTACAAGGATGGTGATGTTTGACTTGAACCTCAGAGGACAAGATGGAATTTGGTGGATGAGGAAGGAGAAGAGGAAAAAGAGCATTCCACATTAATGAGACAACATGAGTAAAAGCAGCTATTTTGAAAATAAATTGCTTTTGGGAGACCAACAAATAATACTGCGGTTGGAGGGCAGAGGAGGACTAAAGGGTGAGAACAGCTAGAAAGATATAACCCAGTCAGATTACAACTGCCCTAGAATAGCATGCCAAGGAGTCTGTAGGCAGTGGAGGGCTAGGTAAGTGAATTCAGGAGGATCAATCTGTGTTCAAACATGGTGTGAAAATGAAAAACTGCAACTAGGATAGAAAATTCAAGCATCTTCATCAGTCTAAGTGGGAGATGATGAGGAACCGACCTAAGATAATGGCAGTAGCATTGGAAAGGAGGGGGACAGATGGGCTATGGGGAGTAAAAGTGAGGAGTGAGTAAAAGATGACTCCATGTTTTGCAACCTTGGTGCTGAGAATGCTGATGTCATGAGCTCATCCAGGAAACACAGAACAAGAAATGAAGCTGACCAGGTAGATGATGAGTTCAGTTGTGGGAGGTGTTGAATTTCAGGTGGCTGTGGAATAGTCATAGGGAAGTTCTTAAGAGAAAGTTGGAAATGTGGTTCTGGAGCTCCTGAGAGGAGTCAGGGTTAGAGATGTATATCTCAAAGGAGGTACATTTAAAGGTTAAGGATATATTGTCAAACAAAAACAAACTTGGGTTTGACCTCTGCCTTTAATACTAGCTGTGTGGCCTTGAACAAATTATTTATCATCTCCAAGTCTTAATTTCCTTAATTGTAAATTTGGGAAAAGTATACATACTTCAAAGGCTTTGCTTATTGCATACCATCTGGTTGCCATTTGTCACCATCACTGTCTACCAGAACCATCATTGCTGAAGCCATTAAAGTAGATGCACTTGGCTAGGAATAGAGAGTAATTAAGTTTAGAAAAATGAATGAATCTTAGGGAACAATTATTAAGGGATATATGACTGAAAAGCAAACCTGAAAGGAGCTTAAGAGTATTCAAAGGGGGACAGGCAGACGATCAAGACATCAAGACACTACGAAGGGTCAAGGGGCAAGAATTTCAAGGAGGGAATCATCAAAAATGTCAAATGCTACAAAGAAGTCAAGGAGGATAAAGAAGAAAAGAAAAAGATAGAACACTGAATATAGTGCTTTGAAGATTATCCTTGCTTAGTGGAACTACTACATATGTTAGGTATAGAAGCCAGTTGCAAAGGTAATAGGATTGAAAATGAAAATTTCACCCAGACTCCAAGGAGATGTGTATCAGATACCAAAGTGAATTGTGAGACAGATCCTATTCCAGAAATTTCAAAGCAGATATAAACAGTTCTAGACCTTAGTCTTCTTACCCACTTTGAGGATATAAAAGGCTTAAGTTACTGGAGAGAAAGCAGATCTATGAGAAGGATTCCCTAAGAGAAAGACTTGCTGTGAATTCCATCATTCCAAAACAGGGGTGATGCTCCCCTTCACCTCAATAGGGGTTTCACTGGAAGATCGTAAGTGCTTGATCAGTGTCCTCTGTGGACAGAGGGAAATGACAGACTGGTATTCATGTGTCTGACTTTCACCCGAGAGCCTCTGGCAGAAAACTGAAGGAGGCTTGGTTGTACTGAGTGGCCTGTTGTTAGAGGTAAAGGATGCATGAGTGTTCTGATGGATTTGAGGGCACAACTTGGCATGGAACTAATTTAAATTCTTCCCAAGAGGAGCATCTGAGGCCAATGGGGAGGACTTTGGAAAACAGGGACTGAGACAGATTCAGCCAAAGCTGGAAGAAACTGAATCAACCACATCAATAAAGAAGAGCAGAATGTTCCCAGTGAGAGTCCCTGAAGAATCCATTAAAACACCCAAAAGAAAAGTTAGCTTTAAATCACAGTTTCTGGCTGAGAGAGTTTGAAGCCACCCTACAACAGAATAGTCAAGTAAGGACTTTCCACTTCTCCTTTCTCATCACCCTGCCCCATCCACCTCATCCCCATTCCAATCCTGGACAGATCAAAACAGTGGGGAGGAGAGAGTGGGCAGGAGAGAAGTCATCAACCCTCCCCTTGTCCTGCAGAGTAGGGGACTCACCACATGCTACATTGGGCTCTAGCTAGGTGTAGAAACAGAACTCCAATTTTCAATGACTGTCATGTGGGACTAGATACTTTCACTTTGGAATGATGATGGCAGTTTGCATCTAGTGGAGTCCACAAGACTTTTTGACTACCTCAGGAGGGACCAGAAAAATATTGGGGTTCCTGAGGTGCCATCCAGTGCCAAGAAAGGAACTTCCAGCCTTACATAAACCTAAATGGATGGGGGAAGACAGTTTCTTTAAAAAAAAAACTGATAAAACCCCATAATTCTTGTGTGTTCCATGTACCAGTTACCCAATGGTATAACAAATGATCAGGTTGAAGAAGTGGAGGCTTCAAGGACAGTCATTATTTATTATTATTTTTTAGCAGTTTGGCAGAGAAAGAAAGGCAAAGTGGTTAGATGAGATGATGGAGATGACTGGAGGCTCTTTTAGTATAGAAGGAACCTGGGCCTAGCTGTGGGCTGAAAGAAAAGAGACTAGAGATAGGGTAAAATAACAAATCCACAAAACAGTAGGAACAGAATACTGATAAGGAAAGGTCACAAAGAGAAATAGAAGACAAAGACAGGGACCATCATTGATTTTAGAAGAGAAAGGAGACTTCCTTTTTGGAAAGTTGAGGAAAGCAGGAGAGAAGATGAGGAAAGATATAGGTCATTTTGGTCTAGAAGGAAAAGAAATAACAGAGTTTACAGTGAGTGATTTTGACCATGAGGGAAGGGATAAGAGGGAAGCTCCCCTTAGAATGAGGGCAGTGGGTAGTATTTGTTACTCTGGAGACCAGAACTAGGAGGACTATGTGCAAGCTGGGGAGACATTAGTTTGGGCTCAATAACTTGTTAAAAATGAGCACTAGGCTGGGCACGGTGGCTCACACCTGTAATCCCAGCACTTTGGGAGGCTGGAGAAGGCAGATCATGAGGTGAGGAGATGGAGACCATCCTGGGTAACATGGTGAAACCCTGTCTCTACTAAAAATTCAAAAAATTAGCCGGGCATGATGGCATGTGCCTGTAGTCCCAGCCACTCGGGAGGCTGAGGTAGAATTTGCTTGAGCCCAGGAGGCAGAGGTTTCAGTGAGCCGAGATCGCGCCACTGCGCTCCACCAGCCTGGGTGACAGAGTGAGACTCTGTCTCAAAAAAAAAAAAAAAAAAAAAAAGCACTAGTGGACAGTGAAATTAGCTTCTTCTAAATTTGCACCCCATCATCAACAAAGGGTTCCAGCTGGGGATGGAGGAACAACTGTTGGATGCTGTGGATGCTGTGGAGAGGGTTTCTGCATCAAAGGGGAGGGGAAGCTGATGACCTCCAAGACCTTCAGTGTCCACGATTCACATACAATGCTATATTTTGTAGAGTTTTCCATATCAAACATTCATATGTCACTGTTACTGAATATAATAAAAAGGAAGGCCCATGAGGAGCGGAAGAGAAAATGTAAAGGAAAGATTGCAGATGTTATACAATGCCTTGATTTTCTAAGTAGGAAATTATCTATTTGTAGCGAAGGAACTAGCTTGAGCTTGAGTTAGAGTCTGTCTCCAAGGTACAGTACTTTATATGTATCCATAGTTTGGCTGTTGATTAAATTGGAACAATCACTATGTTCTGGGACATCTCATATTTATGCATGAGCTAAAAGGTAGCTATGGTCAGGAAAGTCTCTAGAACCCCTTGCGGCCTTTCCACTGCTTGGAGGCAAATAAGAACTTGCTGACGAGAGCAAAGTATGTTAGCAAATGTGCCCTGTATGAGCAAAGCATGTTAGCCAATGTGCCCCGTATTCAGAACACAAAACAGACAAAAGCTCCCAAACCCTCTATTTCAGACATCAAGCTGAATTCTACAAATCAATGCAATCAGGAATGATCATACCAGATTTTATATCCTTTTCTCATAAGACAATGAAGAGCCACAAAAACTTAGAATTATTCAACAAGATAGCTATATTAGTTTTTCAGTTGTTTGGCTTTTTTGTTTGTTTGTTTTCTGAGACAGAGTCTCACTCTTTCGCCCAGGCAGGAGGGCAGTGGTACAGTCTCAGCTCACTGCAGCCTCGACCTCTGGGGCCCAAGTGATCCTCCCGCCTCAGCCTGCCAAGTAGCTGGGACTACAGGTTTGCCCAGCTAATTTTTTGTAGAGATGGGGTTTCATCATGTTGCCTAGCTAATTTTTTGTAGAGGTGGGGTTTCACCATGTTGGCCAGGCTGGTCTCAAACTCCTGACCTCAAGTGATCTGCCTGCCTCGGCCTCCCAAACTGTTGGGATCACAGGCATGAGCCACCATGGCTGGCCCTATACTGTTTCTTTAAAATAAAAACTGTACATTCCTAGAATTAACATCTATTGAAATGATAAAACATTCTAGCACCAACAAGTACCATCCATCTCACAGAAATCTGCTCACAGATGCAACGTAAACTGGCCTTATAATCCAATTACAATTTAGATTTACAAAGAGTTGTCTGTCTATTGTAAATCACTAGTCATTTTACCACAGTATTTTTCCTAAGAGATAAAAGCCACTAGAATAATATGCAATATTTAATATTCTGGGTCAAAGTTCAGCACTTAAGATCCTCTGACATCTTTACACATACACAATATTAAAAGTCAGTATGGACCAGCCTGGCCAACATGGCAATACCCCGTATCTACTAAAAATATAAAAACTAGCCAGGCATGGTGGTGTGTACCTGCAGTCCCAGTTACTTGGGAGGCTGAGGCAGGAGAATTGCTTGAACCTGGGAGGCGGAGCTTGCAGTGAGCTGAGATCATACCACTGCACTCCAGCCTGGGTGATACAGCTAGACTCCATCTCAAAAAAAAAAAAAGTCAGTTGAAGGGTCACATCTGATCTAAGTGTTACTGCCTGCAGGTACTTGAGCTTAGCACACTGCCTGGTACATAGTAAGCTAGCTTATTGAATGAATAACTGCATGAGTGAAAGAATGGATGGATTTTGTTAGCAGTGACTCAAAAACTAGTTTGTGAGGAGGAGTGGTCTTTGTCCTGACTCTGAGCATCTTCCAGTGTTTCCATTAACCTTCTGGTTTCCTAGCATCACCAGCCTCAGGACAAAGCAGCAGGGCCATCAGGTCTCTTTAACTCAAATCAACATGGGCATGGAAAGAGGGAAGCATTTACCAAGGGCTGGGACTCCTGAACACTGCCACTTTTACAAGTCTGATTGGTTCTTCTACATGTGGTTTAGTTTAATCTTCTAGAGATTCCCTCCAGAGAAGAGTGGGTATCTTCAAAGGAGCCTTAATTCCCTCTTACCTCCACCAGAGCAACAAAAGTTAAGAGTGGAAGAAAGCAGTAGTAATCGCTTTCTGGTTCCAAAGAGCACCAAAAGCAGATCTTGATGTCATCTGCCTCCAATTAAGCCCCACAAATGAAGCTACATGGCTGAGTCCAGCTGCAATCCACTAGGAGGTATATTTCAACTGAGGTGTCATTCCCCAGCATCATTCACTGGGTAATAAGGAACACAGTTTCGAATGTGCTTTGACATTTATTGTCTCATTTGAGGTCCATTACAACTCAGGGAAAAAAAAAAGTGTTTCAGGGAATAGGAAGCAGGCTTGAAGATGTAGAGACCACACAGAAAGTACGACATAGAGCCTGGATGAGACTGTGTCTTCCAAACACAATCCTACTATTCCAATACTGTTCCTACTATTCTCTTAGGTTGGTGAAAAAGTAATCACTTTTTTTTTTTTTTTGCCATTACTTTCAGAAGCCGTGATTATTTTTGCACCAACCTAATAGGTTCTAGCTCTATTTTCTTATCACCCAGAATGAGGGAAAGCAATCAGAACCCCCTGGTGAATGGTGCCTGACGCAGCTTCCGTCTTATTCGGGACATGAGTCCCAGGAAAATGGTTAGGATAGAATATTTCTAGAAATATTTACCAAGCAGATCTTGGATACCCAACACCATGGAGATCCATAAGAGAAGCTGAGGAAATGTCCATTCTAGAATCACATACCCAGGAAGAACATTGGACTACAGGCACATCTGTCTGGTGCAGGGAGAAGTAGAACTGGTATTTCCTAGAGATCGGTCACTACAAATGCACACATGTGCATGGGCATACACACATGCACACACACACGCATACTGTGTCTCAAAAGTCTTCCCGCAGTTTTGAGCTTTAATGACTTCAGAATTGTAAACACTACAAACGTACAAAAATCTGAAAGCTTATTTACATTTCTTCTATAGTTACTTAGTTTTAGGAATACTAAATACATTTTTAAATTTTAATGTTTCATTTCAGTTCACATTTACCACCTTCAATCAGAGGGGCAAAAACATTTTACAGTATAATATATGATACCCCTACAATCCACACACAAATGACCCATGTCACATAACATCTCATACTAAGCCTGCAGTCAAGTAAAAGTAAATTTCACACGTGCTGCTGTGAAAACGACATCACTACTAAGTCAGCTTGTAAGGCTGGCATTTTTCTTCCTTTCACACCCTAGAGCTCTTCTTTTTGTTTATACAAATTCAATTTTATCTTGTTAGACACAATCCACCCTGTTAGAAACTTTTCGGATCCTCATTCTACCTTTCACCACATCAGCTTTCCTCCCTGATGGTTCAAATCCACACAGCTTTAATGTTCTCTAAAGGACACTTTTTTTTTTTTTTTGAGATACAATCTTGCAGTCTTACTCTGTGGCCTAGGCTGGAGTGCAGTGCTGTGATCTCGGCTCACTGCAACCTCCACCTCCCAGGTTCAAGTGATTTTCCTGCCTCAGCCTCTCGAGTAGCTGGGACTACAAGTGTGTGCCACCACACCCAGCTACTTTTTTTGTATTTTTAGTGGAGACAGGGTTTCACTGTGTTAGCCAGGATGGTCTTGATCTCCTGACCTCGTGATTCTCCTGACCTCGTGATCCACCGGCCTTGGCCTCCCAAAGTGCTGGGATTACAGGCATGAGCCACTGTGCCTGGCCTCAGAAGGACACTTCTAACCATGCTAAACCATATCAAGTCCAAAGCAGATTCTTGTGGTGCGAAACCTGTTCACTCTCAGCAAACAAACAAATCCCTTCCTTCAGGGGTCTGATGGGACAATCCTAATACAGGTCTCTTCTGGCACATTGGACATCGGCCTATAAATCAGTACCTTTTGGACAGAGAAGATGAATCCATTAAAAATACAACCACCTATACCATTTACTAAATATTTTCATCTTAGTCCAAGGGATTTCAAGAGGGGCTCTGTCAAATGCCCTGCTGAAATCTCAGACTGTCTGACAGCATTCCTCTGATCCACGAGGTGAGGAACCCCAACTGTGAAGGGTCAGATGAGGGGCAGCCACAGCTCTGTTGTTGATGTATTCTACTAACAAATATAATGCTATTACTGTAAATATCTAAGGACAGATCCAAACAAATATGATAAACATTAGTTTACTTGTAATCCAAGTTCAAATAAAATTCGAACAGCTTCCACCAATGTCTTTTTTAGGTTGAATTTTGTTGCCCAAAAAGATACGTTCCAGTCCGAATCCTGGTACCTTTGAATGAATCTTATTTGGAAATAGAGTCTTTGTAGATGTTACCAAGCTAAGATGAGGTCATACTGAATGTGAGTGGCTCCTAATCCAATAACTAGTGTCCTTATGAGAAGAGGGAAATTCTACTGAAATGCAGGGAAGAAGGTTACATGAAGATGGAGATGGAGATTGGAGTGATGATGCTGCCACAAGTCAAGGCCTGCTGGAAGCCATCAGAAACTTGGAAGAAATGAGGAAGGATTCTTCCCTGGAGCCTTCAGAGGGAGCACAGCCCTGCCAGTACCTTGATTTTGGACTTCTTGTCTTCAGAACTGTGAGCCAACACATTTCTGTTGTTTTAAGTCACCCAGTTTGTGATACTTTGTTATAGCAGCCCTAGGAAATGAATTCAACATCTAAGCAAAACAATGGACTTTGAAGGTAATGCCTATTAACATCAGAATCAAGAGCACTTAGGAACTGGTTGATAAAAAACCAGAAAGATCTGAGAAAAGTTGAAAGAGAGGATGACAGACATCTGGACTCCCGAGCAGGTGGCAGTCCTGGCCAAGGCGAGGCTCCAGATGGCAGTGGAGTGAATGGGTGAAGGAACTAGCCAAGCAGAGTCGAGGCACTGGCTTTGAGGCTAGGGGGTTGGACAAGAATTGACATCCAGCATCACGCTCATCCCCAAGTTCACTGTCCCTCCCAAGCGTGGGGTGATGATCCTTTCTCAACAAAACCCTATCACTTTTAAATGGCAACAGATCACAAATTCATCCATTTGTCATCAACACAGAAGCAAAACCATGTTGAGCTTCCCGTCTCCAGTGTGACATTTTCCCTGCCTCTGTTTCATCAGTCTAAATTAGACAACAAGGGAAGGATCTGCTGGCCTCTCTGCTTGTCTCTATCTATAGTGCTCTAGCCACCATCTCCAAGGTGCTAAGATTCTACTGATTGATGACGATATCGCTAAAACGGTTACATTCTGAACCAGAACAAGGAAGGTATTATTTTCTGAATGTTTAAACTTAGGAGTGGAAGGAGGCTCTCTGGCAGTTTCCTATATTAATCTGGCTCCAATGTGGCCCCATGAAATATTCATCTACAATGGCAAATCTCCTCCCAGGATGGACCTTAAGAGACATCCTTAGGAGATTTCCTAGCAGGAATTAGATGGATGTATTATTGCTAAATCCTGAACTCACTGGGAGCCAGGTTAATCTGGAAGGTTAAAATAAAAGTGCCGCCTTGTGGCAAAAGGCCCACTTCTTGGCACCTTAAATGAAGCACAGCCCTGCAGAGGGCAAGAGTAGTAATTCTGAAGATGCCTGTACCCACCGCTGACACCCCTTTAAGGAAGCTACTATGGAAAAGGCCAAATGAAGCATCGATGTGCAAATACCATTTAGCAAGCACAGATAAGCTGGGTTAAATCATGCTCGGAGCACTTAAAAAAAGATTCAAATGTTAATACATTAGCACTAGAACATGCTGTACAAGCAACAGGAAAATTGCAGTTGTCAACGTGTGAATTTAGTCTCGGGATAAGTTCATCCAAGGAAGTAAAATCTCAATTTAGATCGTTTTTCTATTTGAGCCCCCTTCCTTCCATATCCACGTGTTTCTTTTGGAATGGGGGAGGACATCGTTACTCAGCAAATGTATTTCACACCAAGAAAGGGTTAGGACGTTATTCATCCATGGAAGGGATGTGAAGTTCTCAGCTAATTAGTTTGAAGTGGTCCTTCACAAGGTCAAACCACAAAAGATGGAGAAGGTGTCCCAGGATGTGTGTGTGTGTGTTCGCATGTAAGCCCTTGTGTGCATATCTCTGTATATCTATGTGCATTCTTTTTTTATTCTTTTATTTATTTATTTGAGACAGTTTCACTCTTGTTGCCCAGGCTGGAGTGCAATGGTGGGATCTCGCTTCACCACAACCTCCACCTCTCAGGCTCAAGCCATTCTCCTGCCTCAGCCTTCTGAGTAGTTGGGATTACAAGCATGAGCCACCATGCCTGGCTAATTTTGTATTTTTAGTAGAGATGGGGTTTCTCCATGTTGGTCAGGCTGGTCTCGAACTCCCAACCTCAGGTGATCTGCCCTCCTCAGCCTCCCAAAGTCCTGGGTTTACAGGCGTGAGGCACCGCGCCCGGCCTGTGCGCATTCTTTTTAATGAGAAATAATTCTAAGGGGCAAATAGCAAGAGGAAAGGGGCAGTGCACCTACTGTATTACAGAATTTTTGGCATTTTCCTGTTATACTTCTCAGAAAGTCGACCTGCTCATCATAGCAGGTGCATGGGAGGAGCTGCGGCATCCTGGGTGGAGAGCGCATTGGCTGTTGCGAGGGGAAGCCCAGCTACGTGAGCTCACCCAGCCCAGCCAGCAGGGAGAAGGGGCCCCAAGTCCATCTGAGGCCTAGATAGAGACCCCAGAGCTTGGAAGATGTGGCCAACTCTGCTTGCTGGTTTGAAAAAGAGATGTATTCCAGGTTGAGTTTGACAGGCTGTTTTCTATATCAAAGCAACAAACAGGCTTTCATTTCAGAACGCATCTGGTCTCCTAAACCATTCTATCACAAGCAGCTATTTTCTTTAAATGGAAAGTCAGGGCAGTTTATTTTTCTCAAAACCGTGCTGTCAACTCTTCTGTCTGACTCTTGACTTTCACCTGTTCTACACCATGGCAAAGCTGTTCTTAAAACGGTGGTGTGGGGGAGACCCATCCTTTAAGTCATTTTTAAATCAAAGAATCATAGTTCCTAAGTGCATACAACTGATAATATGTATATATGCGTGTAAGATAGATGCTGTGCATTAACACACATCTGCAGTGTTGGGGTGAGACCACTACATCACATCACTTTCCCATTATTGTTAGTGCTCAAGTGTTGCTCAGCCACTATTTCAAAAGCTCACTGATTTGTTTTTCTGCATTCATCTAAGCAAATAATTCATTATCACTTCAAAAAGCATTTCCAACTAGGCAGAATCTGAGTTGTCAGTAAATATGCAATACTCCCCTAATTAAATTACAGCAATATTATCAAGGAAGGGGTACAATAATCTTTGGTACAATAATCTTACCTGTGATAGTGCTAAGATTCTCAGATGATTAATAGTATCAAAAATATCATTCTTAAAGTCACAACCTTTCATATTCATTTCCTAAGACATGTATTTCCCTCTTTATAACCATCCCCTCTTTATCAATTACAGAGTAGCACATTTAGTTTGTTAATGGAAGGAAGCTAACTTCTCTTTTCTGATATCTCACAGATGCTAATGACACATGAATGCTACAGTATTTAAAGGAAAAAGGGAAAGCAAGCCACTTGCCCGGTTAGGAATTAAAGGAAGCCACCTGAAAACTGAGCCTAGAAACATCTTAAATGATTTTATGATGACAAATCCCTCAGCTAAAAATTGTGGAAAAAATATATAATTAAAAATGTAGAAATCCACACCATCATCTTCTGCGTAACAACAACTTAATTATTAAGTGGTTATAAATTAGCCATTAGTTACTTATTCTTCTAAATGATTTCACTTTTCCAATTCTCATTTCATCTGTTTTCCATATTTTAAAAAAAAATCAAAGAAATTCAAGATATGGAAAAGACACGCTGGGTGAGGATCTGAAACTGATCTGGTAGCTTTGGAGTTGACATAATCTTGGCCTGGTGCAGCTCATTTTCGAAAGCTGCCACAAATTTCCCCTGGTTTTGAACTTTTTTTTTCCTTACCACTTTCATCTAGCAAGAAATCATCCTGGTAACGGAACTTCTCCGGTCCACATGCAATAAAAATGTCATCATCACCAAAAAAGTCCTGAAGGCACATCACCTACAAGAGAAAAGCATGGCACTCAGCAAGGGTGGTAGAACAGCAATTACAACAATGCAACCCCACGAGCAGACATCTGCATAAAGCCCCTTCCCACCTAATGGAATCAACAGGGCAGCTTCTACAGAGGAATTTCAAAAGAGGGGTTCGAGCATCTGTTACTAGTAAGAAACATGTTCCATTTCAGTTCTGCAGGAAAACAGGATAAGGAAAATAGAACCAATAACTGTCACATTTATTACTTGATATATCAATAGGCTCTGAGGTAAGAGCCCTTTGTTTCCATATTAGAGTAGGTGCAGTGCCCCTTTCCTCTTTGGAATGTAATACTCTTTGATAGCAACACAAGTCAGCATATGGTTTTAACAACAAATATGTTTAGTAATTGATGCCATCATAATCACTGAAGAAAAATATTTCTCTTATCATATGAACATAATCACCTCCTTTAAACCCATTCCACCTCCAGTTGAAAGAAAAATGAAACTCTTTTAAAAATAATAATAAATAAATTAAGCTATTGCTTAGGGTTAGAGAGATTATGGTAAGTGTACGCCCACACCCAAGCTCTGCCAAACTCTAAAACTCTCAGGCCACCCATTTCTTCTTGTCATGCAAAAGGCAAGTTTTAAGGCAACCTTTTGATATTTACTCGACTTACTCTCCAATGAGAGCTTTAAGAAAGCTAAATGTCATTTTTGCAAGTAAATGTGATCAAAATGAATAATTTGCAAGCATCTTACTCTCTGTCTTTGGATAGACTATGTGATATTTTATTCACATTGTGTGCAATGCCAGCACTAGGAACACTGCTGATTTCTAACTATTTTCAATTTCCTTTGACCACTTGGGCAAATTGTAAGATGGCTAGCTGCAGGCACCCCTTCAGAGCTGTATGAAATAGAGGTTGTAATAGTATTTTCCCCTGGATATTTGAGGACCAGAGACAAGCCTCTCTGGAGTGCTCGTGGGCACCTCTGGAGTTCTGCTTTTTTGTCAGTCCCTGGGAATGCTACTCTGACATATCACATGTGCTATAAGATATAGAATAGTAAGTTGAGAGAACATAGCAGTATTTACAGTCCCCAAATGCAGTGATGTGTGGGCTTTAGACTGTCTTTCCAAATAATGTCTCATTTCTAAATAATCACTTGGCTGAAGTTTTTAAAATGGAATTTCTATAACAGTTTGATAATCAACATTAAACAAGAATGAGGTATTATCCATGGATGTCAATGTTTAGTCTGCCCGTGAAAGCTTAAAAACACAGGGGATTTAAGAGGGATGCTGTAATCACTGAGGAAGATAAACGGAAGGACTTCAAGAGTGATGTCAGAAGCTCTGATATTCCATTTGGTTTAAAAGCAGACCATTTGAATTCAGAACCCACCCTCCATTTCACTCCTCTTTCTCTGACTCCAATCCAATCCTGTTCATCTTTACCTTCATGACACCAGAGCTTCCTCTAGCATCATCTCAATCAACGCCCCCCCGTGGCCATTTTCATTTTACATTTCATTTACAGAAAGTATTTACTGAACGCCTACCATGTGCCAATCAGCATCTGGCAGAAATGAAGAAGTCATGATCTCCACCCAAATGTGAACAATTAACCCAAAAGAGCAGTATCTCCTAAAGTGTGGATGGTTAATATGTTTTGTGCAAAAGAGAGTTCTAAAGCCAAACAGATTTGGAAAATATTTGTTTCCAAATTCTCAAAACCCTTAATGTTCTAATATACATCATGACGTCAAAGAAGAGATAGAAAAATCCAGTATTTCCCAAACTTATTTGATTCCAGAACTTTTTTCTCACACAGCATCATGAAGACAGATAGTGTTCCTCAGAGTTCCCTTTAGAAGTGGGCCGACAGCCATGGGTGAAAAGATCTCTGGGAACACAGGAAAGAAAGAAGTTACCCACTCTGCTCCTAGGCGGCCACGCTTCTGCAGCTGATAAATATTTCATTGCCAACTAATTTACTCACTCAAACATTTATGATGGGCCTACTCTACATCAAACATTCTGATGATGTATCTCTGATAGATGAAAAATATTGTTTTTGAAAGGAAACACATTCTCACTCCCGCCATTTGCATTTGAGAACATCTGATCGCTAACCACATCCTACTCATCGGTGTGTTCATGTTTCACGCCACTTCTATGTGGACAAATAACTACCATCAAAACTACAACAGGTTTTAAGCAGGTTGTTAGCCAATGCTCTTCCGTCAGTTTACTGATGACCACTCTCCAAGTCAGAGACTTAAAGAACGGAACAAACAATGATCCATCTTGGGCAGGTTGTTTTTTTTTTTTTTTTTAATTTGTCTAATGCCTCAGGGGCAGGACTAGGGGCCTCTCATTCCTTCCTTTTTTTTTTTTTTTTGGCAAGCGGGAAATGAAACGTGATGAAATTTTGATGTTCTTTCCAACACTGAGACTCCAAGAATATAAAAGGAATGCAATGATTGTTAGAAAAAAGTAACTGTCATCACCCAGCACAAAAAGGCAGGGGCAAGTCACCTCAGTGCCAAGCAGCATGCATTCATTTACCTCTCACCAAACAGTCATTGAAATGAGAGAATTTGTTGAACTAGCAGAAACTCTGATGTTTTCTGTGTTTTCTGTTCAACATCATGTAACCACTTCCCTGCTCACAACTTCCCATTGGAAAAGGTAGGTATGGTCAGTACAGCAAATTCAACTTTATAAAATTGCTCCTTGTTAGAAGTCTTCTTAAAGAGTTGATAGCAGGCCGGGCGCGGTGGCTCAAGCCTGTAATCCCAGCACTTTGGGAGGCCGAGACGGGTGGATCACGAGGTCAGGAGATCGAGACCATCCTGGCTAACA